>NC_058134.1:86265042-86284019 GCF_016433145.1 Gracilinanus agilis
TATACACACACAATTTATAGTATAGTTTAATATCTGATACTGCTAGGCCACCTTCCTTCACTTTTTTCATTATTTCCCTTGGTATTCTTGATTTTTTGTTCTTCTAAATGAACTTTGTTATACTTTTTTCTAATTTTGTAAAAAAGTTTCTTGGTAGTTTGATAGGTATGGCACTAGAGACGTGAATTAATTTGGGTAGAATGGTCTTTTTTATTATGTTAGCTCATCCTACCCATGAGCAATTAATTTTTTTCCAATGTTTAGATCTAGTTTTAATTGTTTGGAAAGTGTTTTGTAGTTGTGTTCACATAATTCCTGTGTTTGTTTTGGTAGATAGATTCCCAAGTATTTCATATTGTCTAGGGTCATTTTAAATTGTGTTTCTCTTTCTAACTCTTGCTGCTGAGATGTGTAGGAAATACATAGAAATGGTGATGATTTATTTGCATTTATTTTGTATCCTGCCACTTTCCTAAAGTTGTTGATTATTTCCACTAGTTTTTAATTTGATTCTCTAGGATTTTTTAAGTAGACCATCATATCATCTCCTCATTGCCTATTTTAATGCCTTCAATTTCTTTTTCTTCTCTAATTGCTACTGCTAGTGTTTCTAGTACAATGTTAAATAATAGAGGTGATAATGGGCATCCTTGTTTTGTGCCTGATCTTATTGGGAAGGCTACTAATTAATCCCCATTGCATATGATGCTTGCTGATTGTTTTAGATATATACTGTAATTTTTAGGAAAGGTCCTTTTATTCCTATACTTTCTGGTGTTTTCAAAAGGAATGGGTTGTATTTTCAAAAGGAATGTTGTATTTTGTCAAAGGTTTTTTTCAGCATCTATTGAGATAATCATGTGATTTTTGTTTGTTAGTTTGTTGATATCGTCAATTATGTGGATGGTTTTTCTAATGTTGAACCATCCTTGCATTCTTGGTATAAATCCCACCTGATCATGATGGATAACCCTCACGATCATTTGCTGGAGTCTTTTTTCCTAGTATTCTGTTTAAGATTTTTGCATCTATGATCATTAGGGAGATTGGTCTGTAGTTTTCTTTCTCTGTTTTTGGTCTGCCTGGCTTTGGAATCAGTACCATATTTGTGTTATAAAAGGAATTTGGTAGAACTTCTTTGCTTATTATGTCAAATAATTTTATAGTATTGGGATTAGTTGTTCTTTGTATGTTTGACAGAATTCACTTGCGAATCCATCAGGCCCTGGCAATTTTTTTCTTAGGGAGTTCTTTGATGGCTTGTTCAATTTCTTTTTCTGATATGGGATTATTTTAAGTATTTTATTTCTTCTGCTGTTAATCTACATAATTTATATATTTGTAAATATTCATCCATATCACCTATATTGTTGTATTTATTGCCATATAATTGGGGAAAATAGTTTTTAATGATTTTAATGATTGCCTTAATTTCCTCTTCATTAGAGGTGAGGTCTCCCTTTTCATCTTCGATACTGTTAATTTGGTTTTCTTACTTCCTTTTTTTATTATATTTACCAGTACTTTTCTATTTTATGTGTTTTTTTTTAAAATACCAGCTTCTAGTCTTATTTATTAATTCAATAGTTCTTTTACTTTTGATTTTATTAATTTCTCCTTTGATTTTTAGTATTTCATATTTAGTTTTCATCTGGGGATTTTTAATTTGTTAATTTTCAATTTTTTTACATTGCATGCCCAATTCATTAATCTTTGCTCTCCCTAATTTGTTATGCACTCAATAATATAATTTCCCCCTTAGAACTGCTTTGGCTGCATCACATAGGTTTTGGTTAAGAAGTCTCATCATTGTCATTGTCTTCAATGAAATTATTAATAGTTTCTATGATTTGTTTTTTCACTAATTTATTTTAGAGAATCATATTATTTAATTTCCAATTAGTTTTTGGTTTACCTCTCCATGTATTCTTACTAATAATTATTTTGATTGCATTATGTTCTGATAAGGTTGCATATTTCTGCTTTTTTACATTTGTTTGCCATGTTTCTATGCCTAGTACATGGTCAATCTTTGTGAATGTTCCATGTGCTGCTAAAAAGAAGGTGTATTCCTTTTTGTCCCTATTTATTTTTCTCCATATATATATTAGCTCTAATTTTTCTAGGATTTCATTCACCTCTCTTATCTCTTATTTATTTTTTGGTTTTATTTATCTAGATCTGATACAGGAAGGTTGAGGTCACCCACTAATACAGTTTTGCTATATATTTCGTCCTTGAGCTCCACTAGCTTCTCTTTTAGAAATTTGGATGCTGTACCATTTGGTGCACACATTTTGAGTACTGATATTTCTTCATTGTTTATATTGCCTTTTATTAGGATGTAATTACCTTCCCTCTCTCTTTTAACCAGATCTATTTTTACTTTGGCTCTGTCAGAAATAATGATTTCTTTTTTTTAATTTATAATTTTTTATTTGAAAAAAATTATTTAATTGATTAATTTAGAATATTTTCCCCATGGTTACATGATTCATTCTTTCCCTCCTCTCCTCCCATCTCCCGCCTAATGCCAATGAGCGATATTCAGTTTATTCTTTAGTATTATCTATGAAAACTGCCTATTTATTTTATTTTATTTTTAATTTTTATTTTTTTATGAAATATTTTTCCATGGTTACATGATTTTTCCTTTCCACAGACTCTAAAGTATAAATAATAGCCACTTTAAAATATTTAATTAAAATAATAATGGAATAAATGATACCAGATGCTCAAGTTAACTCATACAAACTGACAAAAGTAAATAGATTGGGTCTGTTTCTAAACCACATCTTGCTTAATCCAGCTGGATTTTAAGACTTCTATCAATAAATCTTAATTAAAATACAATGATTCACTACCTGACTCATTGCTTGTTCTCTAGAAATCAATCTACTACTCAGTGACAAAAGCAGTTCCAAAGAACAAGGCAATGTAAAGCAGGTAGAAGGAGTCTATTAGTATAGTGAAAAAGCTTCAAGAACATGTCATATGGTGATCAGTTGAAGGAAATAGGCACAGGTAGGCCAGACAGACAAAAGCATGTATGAGGATTTTAGAAAGGTAGAACCAAGATGGCATACCAGAAGCAGAGAAAGCTCAAATCACCAAGATTCTCTCCAACTAACCTTAAAATAACACCTCAACTTTGTTACCATTTTATATGAAAACAGAGATCTTTTTGGTATTTTCAAAAACAGCCTATTTTAGGTGAAGTCCAGAGTGGCCCTATTTTATGGCAAATCCCATATGATAATGACAGTCAGGCTATGGAGCTTTTATAAGGCCAAGACCATTTGCCAACAAATGTATTACTTTACTTCAGTCCTTTTTTTTTTTTAAGAACATGGATACACAGGATCATAGATTTAGAGCTGGAAGGGACCTTAGAGGCCACCTAGTCCATGCAATCTGCTCAAGGTTACAAAGGAAGTAGCCAAGTTGGGATTTGAACCCAGGTCCTCTGACTCCAAATCTGTTCTCTTTCCACTGTACCATGTTGACTCCTGACTGATTCTTGTTAATGTATTTTAAATAAGTAATGTGATTTCAATGTAAACAATTTCAAATAATTTCTTATGAACTTTTGTAACTAGTTATGATGATATTAAAGATATCAAATGTTAAAAAAAATAACACCTCAAAATGAATGCTGGAGTGAAATAACCAACAAGCACATGGAGTAAAGCAACTTTCATAGAGTATAACTTGGAGTGTAGGCAGGGAAAGTCTGGTTTCCTGGAGTAAGAGGAAAGTACAGCCAGGAGTAGTATAAGGAGTATTGGCACAATTTCCCCTATGCCACATCTACTGTTCTGGATCCTGAACCCAGGCCCAAGACAAGTACAGATCCTGATATTCTACCCATGTCAGCAAAAGTGTAATCCCATGCACAACACTTAAAGTTCCAGACCCAGCCCAAAACTATGGTAAGGTCCTAAATCCCAGTACCAGGAAGTCTTCATGGTATCTCTTATATGTGTAAGCCCAGAATAAGGCTGAGAATACCAACCCAAGCTTGTAGTAAGGACTTGAATCTCAGGTCGAGTCAGCCTAAGCCTTGTGCCTGGTCTGTGTAAGCCCAGAGAGAGGTCCTGGGCTCCAGCACAAGATAGTACACAGTACAGTTCACATCACACTAGCCTGAGTGAGTCTACCTAGTTAGCCCCTGTGAAAGCTCAAGGCAATGTTATAAGTCCCAGGCAAGGCAGTCCATAGTATGTCTGACCTGATTGAGCCTAGAGTTAGACCAAAAGCACCACTCAAAGCCTGAGACTTCACTTTGAGAACCAGCAGAGGGTAACTGCCCATAGTACTCTGAGCTCTTTAAGCCATTAGCAGTCTCAGGGGGTGATTGAATCAGTAGTGGGAGGTGGATTTCAGAGCTCCCAATCCATAATTCATCATACAACCTTGGAAGAACCAAAACTTACAGAAACCCAGAAATAGAGTTGAATAGCACTAATGAAGAACTAAGGTTTTAGAGACTGCCATATCTACCCTAATAACAGAGCCCATTTTTAAGATAAAAGAGAAAGACAAGAAAACGCTGGGGAAATGAGCAATCAAAAAAATTACACCGAACCATAGAAAAATTTTATGAGACAAAGAAAAACAAGGCACAGGCACAGAAGGGGGCAATGAAAGCAAAGCAAAAACACACAATACTTCAAAGAAAATTATGAATTGTTTTCAGCTTCTGGAAGAGCTCAAAAAGGTTTTCAAAAATCAATTAAGAGGACTTCCTGGTTAAGATGGCAGCAGAGGAAAAAGCAGCTGCTTAACCTCTCCTAACCAAAACATATAGGATTCCTCAAGAAGACACAAAAACAAATCCAGAGGAACGAAGGGACCCCACAACAGGGTGCAGCATTGGAGGTAATATCAAGGGAAAAAATAAAAAAAATGTGAAGGAAGGGGGCCTAGCAGTACCAGATATTAAATTGTACTATAAAGCAGCGGTCATCAAAACGGTATGGTACTGGCTAAGAGACAGAAGGGAGGATCAGTGGAATAGAGTTGGGGTAAGTGACATCAGCAAGACAGTGTATCATAAACACAAAGAGCCCAACTTTTAGGACAAAAATCCACTATTTGACAAAAACTGTCGGGAAATTTGGAAAACAATATGGGAGAGATTAAGTTTAGATCAACATCTCACACCCTTCATCAAGATAAATTCAAAATGGGTGAATGACTTGAATATAAAGAGGGAAACTATAAATAAGTTAAGTGAACATAGAATAGTATACTTGTCAGATCTCTGGGAAAGGAAAGATTTTAAAACCAAGCAAGAGTTAGAGAAAATAACAAAATGTAAAATAAATGATTTTGATTATATCAAACTAAAAAGCTTTTGTACAAGCAAAAACAATGTAGCCAAAATTAGAAGGGAAACAACAAATTGGGAAAAAATCTTTATAATGAAAAACTCTGACAGGGGTCTAATTACTCAAATATACAAGGAGTTAAAGCAATTGTATAAAAAATCAAGCCATTCCCCAATTGATAAATGGGCAAGAGACATGAATAGGCAATTTTCAGGTAAAGAAATCAAAAATATCTATAAGCACATGAGAAAGTGTTCTAAATCTCTAATCATTAGAGAAATGTAAATGAAAACAACTCTGAGGTACCACCTCACACCTAGCAGATTGGCTAAAAGTAGCAGGGGAGAGCAATGAATGTTGGAGGGGATGTGGCAAAATTGGGAAGTTAATGCACTCATGGTGGAGTTGTGAACTGATCCAACTATTCTGGAGGGCAATTTGGAACTATGCCCAAAGAGCAATAAAAGATTGCCTGCCCGTTGATCCAGCCATACCATTGCTGCGATTGTACCCGAAAGATATCATAGATAAACAGATGTGCACAAAAATATTTATAGCTGTGCTCTTTGTGGTGGCAAAAAACTGGAAAGCAAGAGTATGCCCTTCAATTGGGGAATGGCTGAACAAATTGTGATATATGCTGGTGATGGAATACTATTTTGCTCAAAGGAATAATAAACTGGAGGAATTTCATGTGAATTGGAAAGACCTCCAGGAATTGATGAAGAGTGAAAGGAGCAGAGCCAGAAGAACATTGTACACAGAGACCAATACACTGTGGTAAAATAGAATGTAATGGACTTCTGTATTAGCAGCAATGCAATGACCCAGGACAATTCTGAGGGATTGATGGAAAAGAAAGCTAAGAACTACAGGAGTGGAAACAGAAGAAAAACAACTGCTTGAACACATGGGTTGATGTGGACATGATTGAGGATGTAGACTCAAAACTACCACACCAATGCAACTGTCAACAATTTGGAAATAGGTCTTGATCAATGACACATGTTAAAACCAGTGGAAATACACATCAGTCATTTGGGGGAGCTCGGGGGGTGAAGGGGAAAGTAAGAGCATGAATTATGTAACCATGTTAACTTTTCTAAAAATAAATATTAATAAATGTTTAAAAAAATAAAAAATAAAAAAATAAAAATCAATTAAGAGAATCAGAAGATAAATAGGAAAAATAAATGAAAGCAATGCAAGAAAAAACAACAGTAAAATTAGCCTAATGAAATAGAAAATTCAAAAGCTCAAGGAAGAAAATCAATCCTTAGAAATTAGAATTAGGTAACTAGAAGATAATGACTTCACAAAATATCAAGAAACAATAAGATAAAATAATGAAAAAAAACAGAAGAAAATGTGAAACATTCTGTTGAAAAAACAACTGACCTGGAAAATAATTTAGGAGAGACAATTTATGAATTATTGGACGACTTAAACTCCATGATCAAAAAAATATCCTGAACATCATAATACAATAAATTATCAAAGAAAGCAATTCTGATATTCTTGACCAAGGGGGTAAAATTGAAATTGAAAGAATCCACAGATCAACTCTGCAAATAAGTCCTCAAATGACAACTCCTAGGAATATTATAGCTAAATTCAAGAGTCCCCAAGCCAAGGAGAAAATACTGTAATTAGCTAGATAGAAATAATTCAAATACCATGGAGCTATAGTCAATATTACACAGGACTTAGGAACATCCACATTAAAGGATCAGAAGACTTGGAATATGATATACTGTAAGGTAAAAGATCTAGGTTTACAATAAAAAATCACCTATTCAGAAAGATTAAGTATATTCTTTTAGGGGGGAAATAGTCATTTCATAAAACAGAAGATTTCCAAGCATTCCTGATGAAAAGACCAGACCTAAACAGAAAATGTGATGTTCAAACACAAGACCCAAGAGAAGTCTAAAAAAGTAAATAAGAATGAGAAAATTTAAGGGACTCAATAAAGTCAAACTGTATGTATCCCTACATGGGAAGATAGTATTTATAATTCTTAATTTTTATCAGTATTAGAGCAATTAGAAGGCGTATACATAGACAGGGGTTATGGAAGTAAGCTGATCAGGATGACAAGATATGAAAAAAATAATCAAGTGGTGAAAAAGGATTGCACTAAGAGAAAAGTGAAGGGAGAGACAGAATGGGGATAATTAGCTCTCTTAAAGAGGCACAAAGCACTATTATAGTGGAGGGGAAGCTGAGGGAGGTGATGGACAATACTTAAACTTTATTCTCATTATAAGTAGCTCAGGTAGGAAATAATAACCATACTCATTCAGGTAAAAATTCCTATCTTACCATATAGAGAAATAGAAGGGCATTGAGACAGGGGGGAAGGCAATAGAAGAGAGGGGAAAGTAGGGGATGGTGATTTAAAGCAAAACACCTGTGAAGAGGGACAGAGCAAAAGAAGAAAGAGCAGAGTCAAAAAAGGAAAATAAGATGGAGAGGAATACACAATTGCTAATCATAAATGTGAATATGAATGGAATGAATTCATTCTTCAAAATGGAAACAGATAGTAGAGTGGATTGAAAAACAGAATCCTATATATCTTATTTACAAGAAATACATTTGAGGTAGAGAGATACACACAGAGTAAAGATACAGGGTCAAGTAAAATTTTATTATGCATCATCTGAAGTTAAAAAGCAGGAATAGCAATCATGTTTCAGACAAAGCTAAAGAAAAAAAAAGATCTGATTAAAAGAGACAAAGAAGGAAATTACATCTTGCTAAAAGGTACTATAGACAATGAAAGAATATCAGTACTAAACATACCTACACCAAATGGTATAGTCTCCAAATTTTTAAAGGAGCAGTTAAATGAGCTTCAGAAGGAACAAAGACAGTAAAACCATACTAGTGGGAGACTTCAACTTCCCCCTTTCAGATCTAGCTAAATAAAAAAAATAAAGACAAAAAGTAAGCAAGAAAGACGTAAATGGAGTGAATGCAATTTTAGAAAAGTTAGAACTAATAGATCTCTGAAGAAAATTGAATGGGAATAGAATTGAATACACCTTCTTTTCAGCAATACATGGTTCCTTGACAAAAATTACAATTATAATTATCAATTAGTTATAATTAATTATAAGTATTACAATTAATTACAATTACAATTAATTATAATTATTACAAAAATTATAATAAATAAGGTCCTGAAAAGAAAAAAATCAATTTGGAACTAAATAATCTAGTGCTTAAAAAGGGGTGGGCCAAAGAACAAATTATATAAACTCATGATGCTTATTTTCTGAAAGAAAAATGATTTTCTTAGGACGCATAATGAGACACATTTTTTTTAGATGTAGGCTATAAAGGAATTAGTTTTGCTCGACTATCTATATTTATTACAAGGGTTTTGTCTTTTTTTTTCCAGTTGTGGGTTAGAGATGATATAGTGAGAAAATTGTTTTTATTCATTGAAAAATTTTTAAAAGGTTCTGATCTTTATGTATTGAAGCAAATTGGACCTAGGTATGGGCTCTAGAAAGGGGAAACAGAATTTTAGAGTTTATAGAAAATTAAGAGTTTTTCTATTCCAAACTATATCCAAACATAATGGTATTTATAATATACCAGACAAGGGTCAATGAACCTTTGCTAGAAAACTTCCAATGGAGGACTTATCTCTAGAGAAGTCTATTCTGTATTTAGATAGTTCTATTCATTAATAGGTTTTTCCTCTCATTGAGTCACAGCTCAGTCTATCTACAAGTCTCTGTCATTTCTAGGTATACTCTCTGGAGCCACCAGACAAAGTAAGACTAATCTTTATTCATTTTGTATCTCCTAACAATTGCTATATCTTCTTTAGTCATAAATTCTTCCCTTATCCAATGATCCAAAGATCTTCCAGATAAATTATTCTAAGTTGCCCTAATTTAGTAATGGTATCTCTCTTAATATCTAATTTTATATCCATTTTGACTTTATCCTGGTATAGGATGTGAGATATAAATCGATTCCTAATTTCTGCCATATTGTTTTTCAATTTTCCCAGAAGTTTCTGTTAAACTGTGAGTTCTTATTACGAAAGCTTGGGTTTTTGTTTTATCAAACACTAGGTCGTTAAGGTCATTTACTCTATATATAGTGTATCTAACCTATTCCATTGATCTACCATTCTATTTTTAAGCCAGTTCAAAACTGTTTTGGTGATTACTGTTTTATAAGTACAGTGAGATCTGGTACTGTTAACATGACTTCACATTTTTTCAATTAGTTCCCTTAATATTCTTGACCTTTTGTTCTTCCAGATGAATTTTGTTATTATTTTTCCTGGTTCTTTAAAATAATTATTTGGTAATTTGGATTGGTATGACACTGAATAATTAAATTAATTTAGGTAGAATTATCATTTTTAATATATTAGCTTGGCATACCCATGAGCCAATAATATTTTTCTAATTGTTTATATTTGTGTGAAAAGTGTTTTGTAATTGTGTTCATATAATTACTGCAGTTATTTTGGAAAGTAGATTCCCAGGTTTTGTCTAGAGTTATTTTAAATGAAATTCCTCTTTCTATCTCTTGCTATTGAACTTTTTTTGTAATATATGGATATGCTGATGATATGTGGATTTGTATTTTATCTTGCAACTTTGTTAGTTATTAATTATTTCAACTACTTTTTAGTTCGTTATGATTCTCTAAGCATATAATTTCATCTGCAAAGAGTGGTAGTTTAGTTTCTCCATTACCTAATTTAATTCCTTTATTTTATCTTTTCTTATCAGTAAAGCTAGCATTTCTAATAAAATATTAAATAATAGCAGTGATAATGGGCATCCTTGCTTTACCTCTGATCTTATTAAGAAGACTTCTAACTCATCCCCATTGCAGATGATACTTGCTGATGGTTTTAGGTAGATACTATTTGTCATTATAAGGAATGACTCATTTGTTCCTATATTTTCTAATGTTTTTTTAATATCAATGGGTGTTATATTTAATTGAAAGTTTTTTCTGCATTTATTAAGATAATCATGTGGTTTTCTGTTAGTTTTATTATGGATATGGTCAATTATACTGATAGTTTTCCTTATATTAAGCCAGCCCTGAATTACTGGTAAAATCTCACGTGGTTATAGTGAATCATCCTTGTGATACTTTGCTGTAGTCTCTTTTGCTAGTATCTTATTTAAAATTTTTTCATCTCTATTAATTAATCATATTGACCTTTAATTTTCTTTCTCTGTTCTTGCTCCTCCTAGCTTAGATAACAGTTCCATATTTATATCATAAAAATAATTTGGTAGTATTCCTTTTCTGCCTATTTTTCCAAATAGTTTATATAGTACAGAAATTAATTGTTCTTTCAGAGTTTAATGGAATTCACTTCTGAATCAATCTGGCCCTGGTGATTTTTTAAGGATGTTCATTGATGGTTTGTTCAATTTCCTTTTCTTTGATGGCATAATTTAAGTATTTTATCTATTTTTTGTTAATCTGGGAAATTTATATTTTGCAAATATTCATCCATTTCACTTAGATTGTCAGATTTATTGACATGTAATTGGGCAAAATAACTCCTAATTATTTCTTTAACTTTTTCTTTATTTGTGGTGAATTCACCCTTTTAATAATCAATATTAATTATTTGATTTTCTTCTTTCCTTTTTTAATCAAATTAGCCAATGTTCTCTATTTTATTGGTTTTTCCTCATAAAACCAATTCCTAATTTTTTATTAGTTCAACATTTGTCTTCCTTTCAATTTTATAATTTCTCCTTTAATTTTTAAGGTATCTAATTTAGTCTTTAATTGAGGATTTCTAATTTGTTCTTTTTTCTAGTTTTTTTAGGGTGTTTCATGCCCAATTCATTTACCTACTTTTTCTTTATATTGTTGATTTAAATGTTCAGAGATATAATTTTTTCTTTAAGTATTGCTTTGGCTGTATCACATGAATTTTGATATGTTGTCTCCTTATTGTCATTCTCATCAATGAAATTAGTGAATGTTTGTATAATTTGTTCTTTGACCCACCCCTTTTTAAGCATTAGATTATTTAGTTTCCAATTGATTTTTTTCTTTCCATGACCTTATTTATTATGATTTTTATTACATCATGTTCTGAAAAGGAGCATTTATTATTTCTGGGTTTCTACATTTGATTGTAAAGGGAAATGATGGTTGGGTACTGATTGATTAAAATTTCTTAAACCTTTTAAAATTCTTTGTTCTTGTACAAGAACAAAGACATGATTATTATTATGCTACAAGATATTTCTGCTCATTTCTTTCTTTATCCATTTAACATGTCTTTCTAGATCTCTCTGAAATCATCCTTTTCATTACTTCTTATGGCAGTATTCTGCTACAATATGCCATTATTTGTTCAGCTATACACTAATCAATGGGTACCACCTTTAATTAACAGTATTTTAGCAATTTTTTACCATAGGAAGAGGAAGATTTCAATTTGATTATGCTTGGGAGGGAAAAAGTGAAATAAGGGGATTTTCAGGATGTAATAAGGGAATCTGCAGGATGTAATATGGGACTGAAGCTAGGGATAATAGCTGGTAGGAATAGGGAATAAGGCAAGGCAAGGGACCTAAGGCTGGAGGTAATCAAGGGACTAGGCTATAGGTAGTAGCTGGTTGGAATAAAGGATAGGCACTGTGGATAAGGGTTTGTGAATCCCTAAGGCAATATAGTGAATGAAGAAGGTACAATGATGAAGGTTGGTAGTTGAGGTAGTAGGAGAAATAAGGGAATGTCTGAGTTTAGGGAGTATAACACTGAGATAACAAGGGTTGCAAGGGAGAGGATGAGTTAATCTAAGGTAGGCAATAGCAGCAGGGAAACACAGAATGGGGCCCAGTTAGAGACAAACACTGAAGGGAAATAGATTGAGCCCTTCAAGTAAAAGGACACTTTTACAGAGCAAGGTTAGAGTCAGCCACGGCCAGCTTGGAACTGACTCGAGGCTTTAGTCAGTTTCACAGGAAGGGACTGAAAGGAAATATTGAAGTTACACTTCCTTCAAAATGGATACCCTCAGCTTCCCTCAAACTCCAGAGAGTATGTTATTCATCTCTCTCTTCCTCCCTCTCTTATTAATCTACTAATGAAGTAACCAAAATGTATTGATTAATACAAATGGGGTTTATTGTCTTCTAGGATAGATTGGCAGGGTAGAAGATACAAGGTAGCCCTAACATCCGCTTAGGGAAACTTTATGTGGGGGAAGGGAAGCAGGAACGTGAGACTGAGAAAGGACCTGCCTTAACTCAGCTCTCAGATGGGTTTGTAATCAATGGGGTTAGGAAAGTTGGATACAAAGATTCAATATATAATTTGTTGCAAGGGTAAGCCCTATTTGATTATTTAAAATATCAAGTTTAAACTAACACTCCGAACTACCCTCCTTCAAACCCTCACAGGAATTCAGGCAGGGAGAATGAAGGTGGGGATGAGGTATGGTAGGGAGATTCAAAGGAATTAGCTAAATTAACAAATCTCAAAAGAAAAGCTGCAAAATATAGGCCAGGTTTCAATCTCAAGAAGGAGCTCAGATTGACCCTGGTTCTCTCCATGAGTTCCCAGGACCAACTGAACTTTTCCCAAGATTCTAAACTCCTTAACTGACAGAATGAATTCTGCAAAGCCTGCAAAACTGTTATGCCCCGCTCTCTGTACCAGAAAAGGCAAGCAAAGCAAATTGCTTCCAGGGGATATATCCACCTGCCAAATAAACAATTGAAATCAGCAAGAATGGAAGTCAAGTGGGAAGAACTAATGTGAAGTCAATGAATTTACACATCTTTTCATCTTCTGAGAGGAAGAACAATAAAGGTCAAATTAAGATTTTTTCTCTGTGGTCCTCCCTCTAAAGAGAAAGTAGCCCATCTGAGGTCCTTCCTCTAAAGAGAGACTCCTTATTTCCCTTCCATCAGTGTCATACTCCTAACAGAGTTATGATTTCTTGCATTCATGTGTGCAACATACTTTTATTATATACTCTCACAGGCAGTACACAGTACTAAATTCAGAAGGAGGTGCAAAATGAGACATGACCCTTTCCTCATGAAGTTTATGATCTGGTTGAGTGTATGAAGCACACACAAAGAAACTCAATACATGAATCTAGAAGAGAAGTGCAAACTAATGCTTTGAGAGGCTTGAAGAGAAAGAAATTACTATCATCAAGATATGGTAAATTAAATTCACCTGAAGTTTTAGGTCATGTCAATCCCCTCTTATATGTAACCTTTCTTTTGGGATGTTTTTCCTTAAACTGAATGAATGGGAATATCACCCAAGAAACAGTTACTTGTTGGATATATGTGCTTACTCCTATGCTGGGTGTTTTGGAAAGAACTATAACTGGCAAGGGGTGAGTAAGGCTTTGGTCTAGGGTGCCAACATCCAGAGAGACATTTCACCTCCAAAAGAAATACATTTCTTCCATTCTATGTCTTTCCTCTTAGAATTATGGTTTGTAGTGTACCTCCAGACCACTACCCACAAAGTAACCTCTCAAGGGCACCCATTTCCCATGTTAAGGCTTACCAAGTAATACCTTCTAGTGAAAAAGCATATTTCTCTAGGGGGTGGGCTGCTTTTCTCAGCACAACTTCAAATAATTTGGGACTGTTGTTTGCACTGCTACCCACTGCTCTAACACTAAAGGAGACTGTATTCTCTATTCTATCACTACTATATCTTTGTAAGTTTTTCTCCAGATGAAAGAATTCCCAATAATGACTCTGATTATGTGAGAATATTATAATATAGGGGAACTCAAAGTTTTCTCAGGGAACTTAGATTCTCAGAAGGGACAGGCAAAAAATTGAAATAGCACAATTAGGGGACATTTTAGGTCCAAACTTCTCAGTCTTGGAAATAATGGCAAAAGGATTTCAGAGGAGCAGCCAGGTAGCTCACTGAATAGAGAGCCAGGTCTAGAGATCAGGTGTTGGGTTAAAATCTAGCTTCAGAAACTTCCTAGCTATATGACTCTGGGCAAGTCACTTAACCCTAATTTCCTAGCCATTTCCATTCTTCTGTGTTGGAAATGATACTTAGTATAGATTCTAAGGTAAGAGTTTTTTTAAAGGATTTCAGAGAAGGGAGAGTTGGGCCAGATAGTTCTAGTTGGTGAACTCTCATGGAGGAATGGGTCTTAAGCAAAGAACTTTATAAAAATAAATTTTCTTCTTCAGTATTTCAAGGATCTGAGATTTTATAGATGTGGATACTCCTTTCACAGGTTGCTCATGAACCCTCTATTACTTAATTGCTAAGCTAAAAAATGTCACACCTCAAAACCAATGTGATACTGATCTTTTCTGAACTGAGAAAGATGAATGAATTAATGCACATAGCTCATTAGAGGACCTTCCCTTGAAGCTTTCCAGTATTTTTAGTATACCAGCATAGTCTGGGAGCCCAGGAACACTATAAGGAGGCACCAGACTAGGACTTACATGGTGGCAAAACTATAAAGCTTTATGAGAACGTTATTAGAGAGAGTTTGAGTTAGCATAGACTTCTCCAAACATTGCAGAAAACTACTTCTGGGGCACAGCAGCATACAGACTAAAGTGTAAGCCCCTTTGAATGTATAAATAGAAGTACAAAATGATGGGATACCGACATGTGAAGTAATTTTCTCATTGTTTAAAAGTGACCATTTAGGATACTATAATGTACTAAGCTTGTGTCTGGACCGGTTACTAAAAATGAGCAGGTCACTTTGGAAGATGTCGAGAGGACAGTAACAAAAATAAAAAGGGCAACAGGTTACTTTATATGACTTGAATAAGAAAAAACCACAAGGGTAGCCAACAACATACAAGTATATCATGGAATATAATATGAATAGTCATTCCCTCTTGTCTACATTTAAGAAAGGATTATTATAGTGAGAGAAATTAAGGACTAGAAATTAGAGGAAAACTTCTCAAAAGTTCTGAAACACATTAAAATACGTTATTAGAGGAGGCTGTGGTATTTCCTTCTCTGATTTTTTAAAGGATATTTCTTTTTGAAATTATTTTCTTAAGGACTCTAAAATCTGGGAAATGAACAAAATTACCCTCTAAAGTCTCTTCTATGGGGACAGATGGGTAGCTGAGTGGATTGAGAGTCAGGCCTAGAGACAGGAGGTCCTAGGTTCAAATCTGGCCTCAGACACTGCCCAACTGTGTGACCCTGGGCAAGTCACTTGACCCCCATTGCCCACCCTTACCACTCTTCCACTTAGGAGCTGATACACAGAAGTTAAGGGTTTTAAAAAAATAAAAAATAAAGTCTCTTCTAACTCTGATTCTTTATTCAAGCTGTTGTAGAGCTGATGTTAATCCAAGGCAATTCCATTCAGCCAAAACAAATTAATGTGATTTTTCTTTTGGGATTATAAAGTGGCAATATGTCAGACACCCCAGGGATAGCCATTTCATTTATCTATTTCATCTCTATTTCTACATCTAATCTATGGGTTTTTTAGTGATGTGTACTTTCTACTTAACCTTTATACTGAGAGGGATTTGCCAATAACCTAACACATTGATTATGTGTATCTATAGCTATATCTACGTAAAATGTTATAACTCAGCTCATATCTTGGATTCTGAACAAACTTGATGACCTAAAGCAGCCTTTTTTATAGTATTGTAGTTTATTACTTTTAAGTGTTTTCTTAAAGTTCTTGTTTATATATTTAGATATCTCAGTTATGGGTACATTTTCATAAATCTAAAACAAACAAGCAAACTTGCCTGGAATGATTTATTCTTAGTTAATCCAAAATCACTAGGTTCCCATAATAGCATTTGCCTCTCATAAAGAAGAGTTTCTTTTTTCCCCTATTTTTTATTTTCTTCAATTTTCTCTATATTTCCCTATTCCCTATGAAAGTCTCTAATCATTGTTACTTTATAATTTACAGAAATCATCCACTCACCAATGGTTATAAGTAGGAAAAGACATGATTTGAACCAAGAGGAGAAAAAACAAATCCACAAATCAGAATAGTGGAAATACTGGATCTAATGGCAGTCTCTTTTGGGCTTCTATTGTGGAAATGCCCCTCTTTGCAAAAGGAAAAACCTTCCTAAGTATAGCATAAGAGATGAGCTATTTGGAACAGGGAGTAGAATGTTGGCTTCAGAGTTAGAAAGACTAAATTTGAATTCTCCCTCAAATACTTAAGAGTTACATGACCCTTGTCAAATCAATTAATTTTTCTCAGTCTCAGTTTCCTCATCTGTAAAATAGGTCTAATAATAGCAACTACTTTTACAAGGTATTGTGAAGATCAAATGAAATAACAGATGTGAAGTGCTTTGTAAACCATACAGCACTATGTATATGATATAATTATTATAGCTATGGGGGAGTTTAAAAGCAAAATCGTGAAATATATCATAAAAATAAATTGCACAAAATTTTCAGAGTTAGTGTGTATGTGCTGGGGAGTTGGAGTTTAGAGGTGGTAGGAGTAAGGAGAGGTGGCAACAACTATGCCACATGTATTCAAAGGCTATCCCATGCATTTTGCACAAGGATATTTAAACCCTAACAAGAGATTGAAACATTGTGAGATGTAAAATGAGTAATTTTGATTACATTAAATTAAAAAGGATTTTACAAGGAAAAGTAGATTAGAAAGAAAACAGAGAATTACGGGGGAAATTTCATAGGCAGTTTCTCAAACAGAGGTCTCATAAAACTTTTTCAAATTGAAGAGAATAAGATCCATCCACCAAATGATAAATGACCAAAAGGCGAGGAAGAGTGAAATGAATAGAATCATGAGAATATTATATGCAGCTATAGAATTCAGAGCATAACTTGTGAATGTCCACCTTCTGAGGATGAACTGAAAAATAGATCCATGAAAGATACAATCTATATATTCATATCTTTTTGTCAGATGATACCTTCTATGGTGTGGGGAGGGGAGTAAAGGGCTGAGATACTTGGGAATAAACACTATTAAATAAATAAAATTTTTAAAAAATCCATTACAGAGGACTTGAGAAAGAAAAGCAGTGCCTTTCTTGAAACCTACCACTCAGGCACTACTCAGAGAATCATTTCTTAATATGAAATTTTCCTTTAGGACTTCTCTCTTGGGAAGGCAGTATGGATACATCACAGCTGAAGGCATCTTCATCCCTATAACACAGAACACATGTTCATGAAGCCAAGGGACCAGAGTCCTTCCTGCAGAGCCTTTATGGTAGGGTTAATTGGATTTGGAGAATAATCCAGAATCAAGGATGCCAAAACCAAATTATTAAAGAAATGGAGAAATTGGGAGTCAGGGTCAGGTCACCAGATTGGGGTCAGAAACTGGGACATTGAATTTGAGTGGAAGCATATGCAGGAAACAGGAAGTAGGGTCAAGAATACAGATGTCGGAATTAGATTGCCACGCCAAAATCAGGGAAGGAAAAGAGAGCAGTCAGGCAACAAAGCCAAGACAAGGATACCAAAGGTCAGAGTCAAGAAAGGTAGGGAAAGCACCATGGTTCATGTTCACAGGCCTAAAGAAGGCAGGGTCAAGGGGGCAATCCCCAGGAGGAAGAAGCATGAGGAATTAGAATACATGGCTCTTCCTCCACTTAGAACTATTTGCAAGGAGTGGAAAAATTATATGTCTACTATCTGAGGTTCTCATAAACTGATATAGGAATGAAGTAGCTACAACAAAACAATGACTCAAGAAGACAGCAGAAGAAGCTGAAAAAATACTCAAGATTATGGCAGCCTATTAGTCCTAAAAAGGGTAGAGTGGATAGAATACTAGAGTGGGAATCAGGCAGACCTTGGATAAAGGATGACAAGGGGGAATACTTGGTATGATGTATTTGTAGGTTGGTTTGAGTGAGTTAATGAACAAACCCCCAGGGAAACACCTTTCCCATCTGGGCAGTGTGCTGATGGCTGCCCTCAGTCCCAGACTAGAACTCTAATGGAGAGATAAACTGAGTAATAGAGCATTAACAGAACTGAAAGGGAGGTCCCCTAGGAGATGTTATTTGGACCTAGTCAAGATGGATTGACTAGTTGACCTTAGGGGGAAACCCCTTTTCTTCCTGACAGAGAGATAATGACTGCTCTCTGTCACTTTAGAAAATGATGGAGATAAAAGGGCAAGCAGGAGTTGCACGAGGATAGAGACACTGAAAGAATTAGAATTGACTTTTGGTCAGGACTTTGCTTCATGCCTGACCTTTCCCAAATGCTCCTTCCTGGCCAATCCTTGCCAGAAGAAGAGCAATATTAGGCACCGCAAGATTTAGCTGAACTTGAGGCTAAAGAGAGCTCTTCCCCTCTAAGAAACCCTTCACCCTTCAAGCCCTTTTCCCCCAAATATTATCTGACTGTGTTAGGTTATCAACTCAAAAGTGTGGTTTGTAAACAAGTTCAAGGAAAGGATTGGAGAGTGGAATAGGAATGCCCTATTCTAAACCAAAAAGTGGTTTGGGGTCCCTTTTGGCCTAAGCCAAAAGCCAAAAGGCCCTGGCCTGAAAGCATTCTTTGATTCTTCCTTCTTTCCTATGTTGCTAACATAATCTAGAAATGACAGGTTGCAAATGTGTACACACACACACACACACACACACACACATATACATATATATATATACA
>NC_058134.1:86284391-86314826 GCF_016433145.1 Gracilinanus agilis
TATATATTAGAGAGAGAGAGAGAGAGAGAGAGAGAGAGAGAGAGAGAGAGAGAGAGAGAGAGAGAGAGATCACAGAAAGAGAAGTTCTTCTGAACTGGCTCAGCGTGCCTTTTTGGGCAAAGCCTTCAGCAGCTGTAAATGTTCAGCCAGTCCTCTTAAGTTTGTTGTCCCAGAGAAACAGGTATTATCCACAGATGTTGAGGTCCAAGGATAAGGTTGGGAAATCCTCAGGTATTCAGAGGATTAATTTCTGAGGTGAGGTAGGAACTCCATTCCATTCAGGGTCTAGGAATGAACTCCCCATCACAGTTCCTTTCCCAGAGGTCTTTGATTTTCCTTCCAATTGCCTCTCTTGTCCTTCAAGTCTCTCTCTGCAACATTCCATCCCCCTCTGTGCTAGATTCCACTTACAATTTGCTTTCTCAGACATTAATGAGAATTAATTATTCTGTGTGTCTTAACCTCTCTGTGCCTCTATTTCTTTATCTGTAAAATGGAGGAGCTGCACAGGATATTCTCTTGGGTCCTTTGCAGTTCTAGTGTTGTACTTTCCCCATGAATGTCCCTTAAATTATGTGCTATCCTTGAATTCCTTCCTTGAACTTGATATACATTTTAATTATATTTTGCATATCTAAAAATAATGCTGGGTAGAGGTGAGGGATCATAAAGGCTAAACTTTATGATGTCCTCTCCCTAGACTTCCAGAACCTCCATAATCTAGGCTTCCTATACCTCTACAATCTTATTTTCTACTCTCCAAATTTACATTGTTCCAGTCAGGACAGTACTCTCACTTTGCCATGAACTAAACATTCAACAATAAAGTCTTGTAAAGGAGAATGAATATGTTCCTCTTAATGGTGCAAACCAGACTTCATGTATCTCCTAAGAGGCAAGACTGGACTAACTTCTGAGAGTGCTATTTTTAAATGAACCACCAGGTGGAGATCCAAGATTGAGTTGCTCCTGTTTACTTCCACTGCATGCTTGAGCATCTCTTAGGTACCATGTTTTATCATTTTGCTCACAACCAAATGTTACTCCCTCCCAGCTGTTTTACCACGCTTTCTCTCTTAGTCAGTGAATAAACACTTGTTAATCCACTACTATGTAGGCACTGTGCTAAACATGAGAAGATAAGAAAGGCAAAGGTAGTTCCCGCTCTCAAGGATCTAACAGTTTAGGGGAAGGGAACAATATGTGAACAATTATGTACAAAAAAGCTACCTACAAGATAAATTGGTGATAATTAATAGAGTGGTGGAAGCACTAGAACAAATGGGAACAAAGAAAGACTTCCTTTATAGGCTCTCTGTGGATATAAACTAAAATAACTCATAGATCTCACCTGGCTTATCATCATCCCACTGAGATTCTAGCCTTTCCCCAAAATTTGCATGTCTAGACAATATTAGTCATCTATTCATATATTAAACAGTTGCTTCACTTCACTGGAAACAAAACTAACAGTGTTACTTTAAAACTCCCAGCCCATCTCTCTGTAAAAATGAGTGGGTAAGAATTGGTGGCCATCAAGATCCCTATACCTACAATCCCTTGATTTTCTTCTAGTAAAGTCTGAAATCTTGCCTCCCAGTAGCTGTATCTGCACCTGTTAACATGCATGTACATTAAGCCTTGATGCTCTCACAGAGAGAAAGAAGAGTGGCATTAATAGTTATGTGTCCAGTACATTTAATCTCAGAATGATAATCTCAAAACAAAGGGACCCATTGTCTCACCATATTGCATTCACTTAGTCTCACTTCATGATGACAATTATCCATTTCCATCTTCCTGTTGGTGTCTCCACATACACCATATAATGTCATTAGGATGTCCTTATGTACTTAGATACTTTATGTTACCAATTCTGGGATCCTCCCAGGTTGGAATTTCCTATTCCTTCTTGTAGCTAAAAGATTCAGGAAACTGCATATAGAAAACTCAAGCTCTAAAAATATGTTACATAGGTTTTTCAAAAATATTGGTACAGTTTTAAACCTTAATATTTTATTAACTTTACTAGCTTACTAAAAAAGATTAAAGCTTAGACCTGCTCCAAGACTTCTGGGACACCCCGTATAACAAAGAAATTGTCACACTTCCTTATTTACTCGAGATATTTTTAAACATTTGAAAAGAAACAATCCCTTCCCTTAAGGATCTGGTTTTATAATTAATTTCTAATTCTAATTTCTGTGCAGGTGGACAATTTGCCACACCTGAGTTACATTCCCAGCATCCTTTTAAGTACATCTTCATCTGACATACAGAGGCTTGGGAGATAAATTTGGCTGAGACCCATGTTGTGGGGCTCTTTTTGGGCTTTGCTTTTTTGGTAAAGTGCTGTAGGTATGAGTCTCTGGCTCTCTTTGCTCTGCTCACTTGACTAAAAGAATCCTTTTCTTTTCCCTCTCTTTTTGATTATTATTAAAATCCTATATATTTTTAAATACTAAGAGTATTTATTCATTTTTATTCCTACATTTCTAATATTTCTAAATAATGTGGTGGAGAGACGGTTGTGACAAAATCTGAGACCAATCAGTCAGCAAGCATTTATTAAATGCCCACATGTCCCAGGCACTATGCTAGGCACTGAGAATAAAAAAAAACATTTTTTAAAACCTCAACAATTCCTGTTCTCAAGGAGCTTTTATTTTACTAGATGGAAAGAACATGAAGACATAAAGTTAAATACCAAATACATGAAAAGTAAGATGAGGATAATATAAAGTATTAGGTGCGGGGGGAGGGGGGAGAGAAATCCCAACAAAGTGCTACTGGAAAATTTGAAAATATACATAATCAGGTGTCCAGAATCTTACAACAACCAATGAGTCCATCAATATTTGCTAAGGGCTTATGATACACCAAACACTGTGTTAAGTGTAAGGGATACAAGAACAAATGTGAAAAAAGGTCCTGTCCTCAAGGAGCTTCTATTCTAATAGAAGGACAACTATATAAAGTGGTACAGACAAGACACAAATGGAGAGTATCGTGGGCATGGGGCACAGCAAGTGAAAAATCCCTAGGAGATAGCAGATGGAAGATGGAGTGTCCTGGGAGAAAGAGCAGGTAGACACAAATATGGCTGGATCATAGAATGCATGGAGAAGTCACTAGCATTCAGAAACTAAAATACAACAAATACAGATCCTAAATTATCCTTGAGAATTCAATAGAAAACTATTAGAACTAGAGTTGTCACAGATAAAAACCATTACACATAATTACCCAGAAATATCATTGATACATAAAAAATGTAAGCACTCTTTTATGTTGCCATGTTGGATATTCCTCATCGCCAAATTATGAGGAATGAAAAACTTTGCACATATAGAGATGTTGTACCACATGAAATCAGAACAATTTAGGAGCAGTGCCAGGCACATCTCATTCTGTCTATTCTGATTCTGCCTGCTACTAGAATTGTCCCAAAGAGAATTTCAGTAATACTGTGAAAGATAAATCTAGATCTCAATACTTTCATTTAATTACATGATCCAGTTATTTTATCCACCTATTCAACAATCCAAATAACATCACATGTGAAAGAAGAGTGGCAGAATAGGGACAATAGCACCATAATACAACCAAAATAGATGAGAACAAGATACAGATAATGTTGATAATCCTGATGATAAGTGATACATTTAATGTATAAACATACATATATATGTTTAAGATTTGCAAGAAAGAAGCACCTTGGTATATTTAAAAGAGATGCAATAAGCATTTATGTAGCATCAATGAACCAGGCACCATGCTATTATTATCTCATTTGAAGCACCTAACAACCCTGGGAAGTAGGTACTGTTATTTTCCCTGTTTTACAAATGAGGAAACTGAGGCAAACAGAGCTTAAGTGACTTTCCCAGGGCCATTCAGCTAGGAAGTGTTTAAGACTTAATTTGAATACAGGTTTTTCTGACTCTTGGAAGCCAAGCACTCTAATCCCTGTACTAACTAGCTACCTCTAACAACAGAGAGCTAGAATCAGTCAGGAAGACATGGGTTCAAGCCTGGCCTTTGACAGATAGAGATAGATGTAAATATAGATCAATCTATCTATATCCATATATATATATATACATATATATCCCTGTGGATATATAAGTATACACACACACACACACACACACACACACATATATATATATATTTGTCACATTATCATCAGAATTATCGTAAACATTATCATTATCTTGTTCTTATATTTTAAGTAAGCATAGATAGTAAGGGTATATAGACCCACCCACACATACATACATATACCATGTGACCCTGATTGTTGTTGTTGTTGTTCAGTCATTTCAGTTGTTTTTGGCTCTTTGTGATTCCCATCTGGTGTCTTCTTGGCAAAGATATTGAAGTTCTTTGCCATTTCCTTGTCCAACTAATTTTACAGATGAGGAAACTGATACCAACAGGGTTAAGGGACTTTCCCAGGGTCACATTATGTCTGAAATTGAATTTGATCTCACAAAATTGAATCTTCCTCTCCCAGATCTAGGATTCTATCCACTGTATCATCTAACTGTTCCACATGACCCTGGGCAAGTCACTTAGCCTCAGTACTCTAGGCTACTCTTTGTCAAGTTATTATATACTGAGGAGAGTGGCACTTCTGTCCAACTCTAAGAGAGAGAGAGAGAGAGAGTAGGGTGAAAGAGGAAGCTAGGGGTCCAAAACTCATGTACCTGAATTCATAGTCCCCTTCTAATTTGTCTCAGGTGAAAGTTCCCTAGTATTCCTAGCGGATATTGGCAATAAAGAAATCTAATCAGGAATTCATGAGACCATTTAAAAACTATGGGGTCTAACCAGTTTGGGAAAAGTTAAAGAGCCAGGACAGAGCTGGTTTGGGTTAAAAATCAATTCAATTGGGAAAGAACTGGAAATGGAAGGGATCCTTATTAATTGGGAAGTGGATAAACAAATTGTGGCATATGGCTATGATGGAATACTACTGAGTCATAAGAAATGACAAACAGATTAATTTGGGAAAACTGTGAAAAGACCTGCATGAAATTATGAAGAGCAAAACAAGCAGACCCAAGAGAATATTTTATATATGGCAAAAGAAATGTTCTTCGAAGATTGACTTGTGTATGTCTACCTCCAGACAAAGAACTGGTAAATAGAAATAAGTAAGATGGAGACATAACACACATATCTTTTTTATGTCAAACGATGCCTTCTTTAATTAAGGGAAGACAAGGAGGGAGGGAGTTAATTAAGTATCTTATTATTTTAAATGTTACAAAGTAATTATTTTTAAAAAATCAATTCAATAGGGGCAGCTGGGTAGCTCAGTGGAGTGAGAGTCAGGCCTAGAGACAGGAGGTCCTAGGTTCAAACCCGGCCTCAGCCACTTCCCAGCTGTGTGACCCTGGGCAAGTCACTTGACCCCCATTGCCCACCCTTACCAATCTTCCACCTATGAGACAATACACCAAAGTACAAGGGTTAAAAAAAAAAAACAAAACAAAACAAAACAAAAAAAAATCAATTCAATCCAATGAACTAGGCATTTACTCAGTTCCTCCTCTTTGTGGATCACTGGGCTAGGTCTTTCAATAGAAGTTCTCTTTCAACTGTTCGAGTAATTACTGCCATCCCCTTAAATCTTGCAGGGTGAGTTCTACAGTTTTAGCTTTTTGAAAAAGTCATAGTCTATGAACTATACGTTTTCACCCTGGCCTATTACAGCCCGCCTGAGCACTAACCTGACACTTATTGTTTAACCTCTTATGAGCTGGACCAGGAGCCCCAAAACTGCGCAACCTCAACCATCAGCTGGCATCACTGGCAAGCAAATTCATAGACTATAGATCACCAAAGTCTATATAGCTTCCCTCCAGGAAGAAGGAGTCTACGTACTAGTCCCATATCTTCCAGGAGAATTTCCAGGGTTCTCAACCCTAACTTCTAATTTGCTTTGAGATGTTTGATGTAAAGGGGCATGAGAGAAAGCTTGTTGTTAAATAGGGTCCATTTATATTATTGGAGCTAATAGAATACTGTAAAGCCAAGACACTGGGAAAATTTTGGCAAACTTCAATGTGATATAGGAGATATGGTAGAGGTTCGAGAGTTAAACCTTTGAAGACTTTCAGTGATGAAGAACTCCCTCTTTCCTGAGGCAGTCCATCTACTTTGGGCATTTCTAATTATTACTACAAGTGAAATCTGTCTCTTTACTCATTGTTTCTGGTTCTTCCTTCCAGAGTCATACAGAATTATAGAATTTCCAAATAGAGGGAATGAAATCAACATTTATTAAGCACCAGCCACAGGCTAAGCACTTCATAATTATTACATCATTTTATCCTTGCAACAGCCCTGGGAGGTAGATGGAATTATTATCCCCATTTTACAGTTGACTTGAGGAAACTCATGAAAATAGAGGCTTTGTACCTTGCCTAAAGTTACACATGTAGTAAAGGTATGAGACTATATTTGAATTTCAGGCCTTCCTGATTTCAGGCCCATCTATCTATCTACTGTGCCACCTACTTGACCTCATACAAAGATCTGGTTCAGTAACTGTAGCTTTGTGTCTCTGACCCAGTGATCTTAACCATAAAGCCCTTAGACTTCAGGTTCATGAGGTTACAGACAATGGTACAATGAAAACGGCACTAGATTTGGGGTCAGAGAACATGGATTTGTCATTTACTAACTATATGACATTGGGTCTTTTCATCTTTCTGATCAGACAATCAATAAATACTTATTAAGTACCTACTATGTGCTAGGAACTGTAACAAACATTTGTTCTTAGTGTTTCATCTAAAAAGAGAGCACCTACAAGGTCTCTTTTCATTCTCAATATCAAATGTCCTGCGTCCCCTCCAAGTTCAAAATTATGTGACACTTTGAAAAACTGCAGTATCACGTGTACTGTCTCTAACGTTTCTCCTTCTTCAT
This sequence comes from Gracilinanus agilis, assembly GCF_016433145.1. Lineage (NCBI taxonomy): Eukaryota > Metazoa > Chordata > Mammalia > Didelphimorphia > Didelphidae > Gracilinanus > Gracilinanus agilis. Next base: position 86,291,337 of record NC_058134.1, read on the forward strand.
TTCTGATAGTTAATGCTGAAGTCTGGCTTTGTTAAGGTTCATATTACAGCTTCTTCGTCCTTACGCTCTTTCCTATTTCAGTGCAGAACAAACATTTAAAGAAAAAGAAAACCCCCAAGAATCACAAATTCCTCTGAGTCTTACCAGAGCTGCTCATGGGGAATATTTGTGCAGGAATGAGTTATGGAAGAGCGTGAGAAAGTCTGGGAGTCTCCAAGTCCTATGTTGGAGATTTGTAGGAATTTCCATCTGAAAGTTGGCTTGCATCTCCCTTCATTTGCAAGCATAGATGTCATTTGTGTTTCACTTTTGGAGCCTGTTGAAGCAATAACTTCCAGATAGAACAATCCCAATCTCTCTCAGAAGTCATAGTATCTGAATGAATGTATCCATAAATCAGTCTCTCCAAAGCTATGGTTCAGTTGCAATGGGAAGATTTTTTTCCAGTGAAATGTCTCTCTTTTCCTTCCATTTCTATTGCCACCAGTATCTCCCAAAATTCATTTCTAACCCTAACTATAATTCTGACTTTAACCTTAAATAACCTTAAATTCCTCACTATTTGAAAACTAGGTAATTGTGATAGTTTCCAAGTTGTCCTTGCCTGCTCCCCTCACTCAAATTCATCTTTCATGCAACTGCTGTTCATTGGGTAGTTGGCTTGAAAAGATCCAGCAGGATATACTTATTCAGAAACTGGCAAACTCTTACATCTATGGCATAAAGATTGGATTTTATCAGTTGGACATTGGAGTACTGCTTATGAATTAATGAATAAATGAATTAATGAAAAAAAGCATTTAAACACTCAACTATGTGCAAAGCCTTGTGCTAAGTGTTAGGGACACAAACAGAAAAGCAAAATAGTCTCTACTTTCAAGAAGCTCACATTATTATGGAAGAGATAGGCATAGCAGCCATGTTGATGTAATATTCTTTGATGTCATTTGTACTGATGGTCATATCCATTTTATGTTTAATGATTTGTCAGCTCCGAGGACTTTAGAGGATAATTTTGATTTCCAAATTTTCAGTATCTATAACTACAGAGGAAGCTGAGACTCCAATACCCACAGGAAGGATTAATAGGTCAAATCTCCCCAGGATAGCTTTGGGGCTGGGTGGGAACCAGAACTGGCCACTCCTGGGGCTTTGGGGCTTACATTCTTAACTGTGGCAGGTGGTAGTACTTGATTTTTGTGGGAGCAAGGGAATAGAGCATTTTCTCTACAGTGATTTTTTTTCTCCATACTGGTTGTGTTTAAATCTCTCTCCCCAGAGGATTTGAAATTACACTGGGACCAAGCTTAGGATAAAAGAATGGAACTCTCAGTTACCAACCAACAACAACAAGAAAAGGTTTATTTCACTGTTGAAGATGGGTGTGGGGAGTTGAGACCTTCTTGGCACTCCATAAATCACACTTCAGAACACTTGACCACATTGCAAGTGAAGAGACTAACCAATGTATGCAATGAAATTTAGGGCTAGAGTGTAAGTCTTCAGAGTGAAGAAAGGAAGTATGGAGAAATTCACAGGATCATTGACTCATAGATTTAGAGCTAGGAGGGACAACAAGGTGGTCTAATCCAATGGCTTTATTTCACAAATTTGGAAACTGAAGTCCAGAGTATGGAAATGACTTAGCTAAGGTGGCATAGAAAGTAAGTGACATAGCTAGGATTCAAATTCATGTATCAAACTCCAAATCTAGCACCCTTCCACAGAACTAAACATTCTTTCCCAGCTGAAGGTCATAAATCTGTAAGGTGGCTCTGTGGATAGAGTTTAGGCCTGGAGTCTGAAAGCTCTGAGTTCAAATTTGAACTCAGACACTTATTAGTTGTGTGATGCTGACTAGGTCATTTAACTTCTGTTAGCTTCAGTTTCCTTATCTGTAAGAGCAGAATAATTGTAGCTATTTCCCAAGGTTGTTGTAAAGTAAAATGAGGTATTTGCAAAGTACTTAGCAAACCTTTAAATAAATTCTAGCTCTCATTTTTTTATTAACTATATTTTTTATTGACTATAAATCCGGTGTTCTTTCCAGGGCCTCATAAGTTAAAAGAGATAAGACTAGAATTTATCTAGTCTAATATCACCTAATCTATTGCATCAAAAGTAGATTTATTTTTTAATTATTTTATAGCTGCAATTTGTGTTTCACTGTTTTAATTTCAAAACTGATAGACCCTAGCACTTTTTTCAGAAACCTTAATACCAAACAACATCCCTTTTTAAAATCTTTTATACAAAGTTCGAATGTCTTTTTAAGGAAAAAATATCTAACTAGCAGCCCAACATACTTTTAAAATCCTAAGTGAGATATTCATAGGTTCTTATGACTATCTCCAGACCAAGAAAAAGCTTGTCCAAACAGAGTGACATTTCTTAACTGATTTATTGTTACAAAAAAGTTCCAGGAAGCACCATTTAGATCTATTAAAACCAAGCCCACAGAAAAGACTAAAGTTTCTCACCAAGAACCATTATTCCATTATAGATCAGTTTTCTGAATAACAATCAAAAAGAGTGATTTGTGTATTTACATCTATAGAAGTTTATTTCATTTAATATTTAAGGATGTGATTGCTGGGTGTGAGGCAAGCCAGTTAGAAGCAGCTAATTTTAATAAAACTTAAACTATAGGATTTCCAAATGAACAGAACTCTTCAGCAACCTTGTTTTTTTGCCTTGTCTATCTTTAAATGCAGTGGTTACAATCAATCCTCTGCCAGGCTTTTTCACTCTACAGTTCACTCCATGAATTCCGGACAATCAGATACTCTGTTCCATTGTTGCTAATACCCACCCACAAATCTCCATGAATTTCTAAGAGTTCCTCCTAGAGGATGAAGTGGAGAAGACAATTTATCTATTGGTACCCTATATTGGCTATAATAACCAGAAAAAGCCAATTTACTTTGGCATTGTTTGATCAGAACAGAGGAAAGAGGATAATCTTGGAGCTAGCTTTAGATGCCATGCTAAATAAAATTAGCAAAGCTTACGTTAGAGGACCTGGACTTTCTTTTTTGTGTGTCCTTTGTAGGAGGGGCATCTTTCCCTCCATCCTCATGACTCTGGGCCAACTTGTTCTTTCCATTTACCCCTACTCGAAACCTGTTCTTTGGAGAGAATATGATACGGGAAACTGAGATGATGAGGACAACAGAACCTAGGTTGCAGGACATTAACTTGAAGAAAATGTGTTTTTGTGCAGGAGAGGGTTTAGAAAAATAAAGGGAAAAAGTAATTGTCTTTGAAAATCCCAAAGGTTGGCATAGGGAGGGGCAACTAGGCTTCTTCTGCTTAACCAAAGACAAAACTAGAACCAGTGAATTCTAGTGGCAGGGAGTCAGATTTTAACTCAGTCAAAAGGAGAAGTTTCCAGCATTTGTAGTTGAAGAACTATGACTAGTTAACGTAATGAGCTCTGTCACTGGAGATGTTCAGACAAATATTCAGACCACCTGTGGGGATCTCCTGAAGTTTGAACTAGGTGACTTGTGGCTCCTTCTGAAACTAAGGCCATATAATTTATACTTTAGTCTGAATTTAAATCACTGAATTACCTAGGCAACATTTCATGTAAATTATTTTCTCTCATCTGGAAAAGAAGAGATTTGTTGCTTACTTATGTATGTAATTTCAGGCAAGGGAAGGACTAGAGATTTGGAGGATGCCTCAGAAATACACTGCATGCATAGTTATCATTATTATTCAAAGGCATTATTAGGAACCTAGCATTCTACCTTTGTGGATTTGTTCAGAGTTGACCTGTATTTTGCTTGTTCTTGGAACATTTCTCCTGAAGTTACTGAATCGCACTGCTTCTTGATCTTCTCCCTGTCAATTCTGTCCCTCTTTATTTATATGCAGACTGTCTCTTTATGAGAATGTAAGTTCCCTGATGGCAGCCCATTCCACTTTTGGGAAGCTCTCATTGTTAGGATGTTGTTTGGTTTTTTTTTTTCCTGACATTAGGTCCAACATTATAAAATGAAATTTAACAAATCATAAAGTGAACTCACACAGAAAAGGATGACAGCACCAAATTGAGTCAAAAGTGAATTCTGTAAATATTCAAAGATCAATTATTTGTAATGCTGAACTGTTTAAAATAATAAGAAAAAGCACCTTTCTAATATCTTCCTTTGATACAGATATTAACTTCATATTTAAACCAAAGAGACAAAGCAGAGAAAGAAAAGTACAGAACGTTATCCCTAATGAACATTGACAGAAATTTTTTTTTAAACCCTTACCTTCCATCTTGGAGTCAATACTGTGTAATGGCTCCAAGGCAGAAGAGTGGTAAGGGTAGGCAATGGGGGTCAAGAGACTTGCCCAGGGTCACACAGCTGGGAAGTGTCTGAGGCCGGATTTGAACCTAGGACCTCCTGTCTCCAGGCCTGACTCTCAATCCACTGAGCTACCCAGCTGCCCCCTTGACAGAAAATTTTAAATAAAATATTAACAAGTAAGCTAAAACAATATAGAAAGATTATATGCTCTGATTGGGTTGGGTTTATACTAAGAATGTGGGGTTAGTTTAATATAAAGAAGATTATAAATATAATAAATCATATTAATAATATAAACAATAAAAATTATATTATTATGATTTGTATTTCAGCAATAGATGCTGTCTTTTTCCCACAAGTAAGATTAAGAAGTTTTATGGTCACAAAGATGTCAAAAAGTTACCTACATTATGAAATTGTGACAAGTCATAAGGCAAAGGCCCTGGATGAACATTTCTAGGAGTTTGTGTTTCTTCCCTTCATTATCATGTCCATAGCCCAACCTGGGATTCTCTACTCTGTGGGTAACTGAATGGCAGTGTTTTAGCTCTCCCATGGCTGGGTTTGGGAGTGGAGGGAAATGGCCCCAGCAATGATAGCCTTCAAGGTTACACTGCCAGGACCTACTACTCTACTTCTGTAATGCCAAGGGAATTTTCTGAATCATTACTTCCTACCCTGATGCCCCCCAAAATTTTGTTCCAGTTAAAATCATTCTGAGTTATGGCTTTTTCCACAGTTCCCCTTTAACATAAAGAAACCCTTCAACACAATCTACTGCATTGGGGCAAAAGAGGACAGAGGCAGAAGTAAGAGAAAGAAACAAAATTTTGATGTAGAGAGGAAAAAATACAGGAAGGAAAAAAATGTGTGTGTGTGTGTGTGTGTGTGTGTGTGTGTGTGTGTGTGTGTGTGTGTGTGTTTACTTTCCCCTGGAAAGCTTTGGCTACTAGAATGTATAAAGAAGTTTTGTTTAAGAATTTAAATTGTTTTGGCAGAAAGGAATTTCTCCAGGGGAAATCTGCTACAAGAAACTGAAATGACTAAGGGAAGCCTTGCTTATAAATTTCTCTTTGAAGCATATTTTCTTTTTACTATGGATCATTCAGAGAAACAGATTAAAGTGGAAGCCAACACTCCTTGAAAGACGTGGCAAAGACCTTCCACAGATAAGGATTTTAGTAGAATACCAAAAAATATAATTTCTTTAAAATAGCTTTAAGAAGTGAATTGTAAGAAAAAGACTAGTGTTTACAATAAATATGACACATTGAAAAGTTATGTGCTTTGGAATCAGATTAGAAGATTTTATGAAGGAGTTAATTCTCATTTCATAATTTTTTTGCATCACTCACATTTCCCCAGTTTTCCTCTACTTATTTACTATACTTTCCTCATTTTTTCTTGCTTTTATTTGACTTTAAATTTTTTCTAACTTTTTTATGTATTTCTTAAGCTCTCCTAGTAATTCTTGTTGTGCTTATGTCCAATCACCATTTTTCTTTTAGGTTTTGCTTATATAGGTTTTCAAGTCAGTCTTCTAAGTTTATATCTTATGAGTCCCTGTCACCAAAGAAGAATTTTATAGTCAAGCTATTTTTTCGTTGTTTGCCTATTTTTTCCAGCCTATTTCTTGACTTTGGACTTTATGTTATAGTTAGGCTCTGCTTACCTTTGAGAGGTATGGTTGGCCTGAGCTTTGGTAGCAGAGCTTCTAAAGCTTGATCTGGGGCCTATAGGTTTTCAGTACTTCCAAGGTAGTATAATTTGGAGAGAGGTCTAGTGACTTTCCTCCTCCTCTGAACTCTTGTCCTTTCCCTGGCCAGACTCTTCTTGCTTCATAACTATGATCTCACCTCCTTATGCTGGAATGGCAAGCTGGAATTAAGTAATATGCTACTGAGCTTTAAAACATAGCACCAGATCCTGAGCCTAGTTGTAACCTAAGTTCCCCTGGAATCTTTTTCTGACCATATTTTCAATCAACTTAGCATCTCTGTGAACTGAGTATGTGCAGGGCTCCCACTGCTGCTGTAGAAGCTGCTACCTCAAAGCCCTACAATCTTTGCTATTTCTTTGGCAACTCACCCTCTGTGTTCCTGGTCAGCCCCTACTTCAAGGATCCATGGATTTCTCTTTCTGTCCATCTAATGTACCCCAGGCTAAAATAATGATTCATTCTGGTTTTTTGTTGACATTTCTGCTCAGAATCTGATTTGGAATTTTATGTGGTAGTTTTATTGGAGAGGTTTTAGGAAAAGTTTGACAATTGTGACCCATCACTCAACCATCTTGATTCTACCCCTCAAGCTTCTATCCTTTGGATACCTTATAAATATCCCTTTGTCAACAATGCACCTAGAATAACATAATATTCCATGTGTGATATGAACTTGACTGGAAATAGGATTATTAGCAGTTCCTTGAAACTGTGCTTCTAATATAACCTAAGGTTGCATTTACTTTGGGAGCTACTATAATAAACTTTTGAATGCCAGCAATCTGAAAATTCACTAAAACCTCTAGTTCTTTTTCAAATGACCTACTTTATAATCATATGTTCTCCCTATTGTATTTGTGAAGTTGATTTTTTAAACCTGGTTTAAGATTTCATATTTGTGTTAATAAATATAAGATAAAAATATTGAATATCACAAATATCAAATACACATTCAGTCCAATGTTACAACCAGATAGAATCATTTGATCCTGCTTTGTCCTTAATATCCCATCCAGCATTTCCTTATCTTCAAATATTATGTCTATCTTGGTAAATAAGTCTCTAGGTATTCAAAAACTAATATGGAAAAATAGTCCCTGCCCTCAAAGAGCTTACATTATACAGGAGGAATATAATATTAACATGGTTTTACTATGTTTCTATTCTTCTGGTGAACTTTCTGAAGGACTTACCCTCTCCTGTACTTCATTAAGGAAACAACAAATGTTTAAAAATTAACTGCCAACCTAAAGAACTTCCAGCAAAGATGGATGATTGAATGTAAGCATATTTTTTTTTATTTTAAACCCTTAACTTCTGTTTATTGACTTATAGGTGGAAGAGTGGTAAGGGTAGGCAATGGGGGTCAAGTGACTTGCCCAGGGTCACACAGCTGGGAAGTGGCTGAGGCCGGATTTGAACCTAGGACCTCCCGTCTCTAGGCCTGGCTCTCAATCCACTGAGCTACCCAGCTGCCCCTATAAGCATATTTTTATCAGAACCTGGAAACTTGTACCAGAGTGAAATAAGGATGAAGAAATCAAATGAGAACTTACAGCAAGTGATTTAAACCATCCTGGAACTATATAAAAAAGTCAACCAGAAACCCACAAAAAAATAGGAAAGGGATCTACCAGCAAAAACAGCACAGATAATCAAAACTATGAGAAAGACAAGTGTCTTTAAATGGAGGCAGCAAAGGCACTTCTAGAAAGATACCAAGGATGTTCAGAAAGCTTCAGGGTAATCAGAAAGGCTGAAGAAGAGGACTTGGAAGCTCTGGGACAGTTATAGTGACCTGTCTAGATTAAAACAACTTATGAGTTATGGCAGGAGATCTAAATTTCTTAGTATTCTATCCTGAGGATAAAAGGACACTAAAGATCCAGAGCTCTAAAACTCAAAGATTTAAAGTGGAGAGTAAGGGAAGAGGGAGATTAGATTAACCCTTAGCAAGTAAAGGATAACCCAAGGACTCAGAGGGCCCAGAAAGGGCCCAAGCAGAGCCAACTACTCCATCCAAATGCATAGTAGGGACAGAGATTGGCCCCGGAACAAAACCTAATTGAGGGACAAAAGCTGGAGACATAAAAAAAAACAAAAAATACTTTGATCAGCATAATTATTGTAGTTGTAGAGATCCCCTTAAAATGAATAATTCTATAATAACTGCAAGCAGAGACTCAATGGAAAAAATGAATTTTCCCCTAGGACTATGTGAATACTTGAACAAAAGGAAGCAAGAGATAAAAAGTTAAATAAAAGTTCTGCAATAAAGAACTAAAACCAGACTAAATAGCTTAGTAGAAAAAGTGTTAAATCTTAGTCATGTAAAGTACTGGAAGATAAAGATAATAGACTGAAAAGAAATTGATGACTTTATGGGACAGCAAGAAATCTCAGGATATTTGAAAATAGAAGAAAACTTAAGTTTTATTATATACACATAACTGTGCTAGTAAACACATCTTGGAGAGAGAATTTAGGGATCACTAGATCCCCTGAAAAAACATATTTTCAAGAAGTGGCAACCCCCTACATCGATTAGAACCAGAAGGCAAAGTAATGGTAGAAAGAATTCAGGATCCCCTAAGTGAAAGAATCCCCAAAGGGAAAAATCCCAGGAATATTATAACCAAATTCTAAAATTCCCTCATCAAAAAAAAATACTGCAAAGGTCCATAAAGAAGCATTTTGAGTACCAAAGGACCACAGTTAGAATCACATAAGACCTGACAGCTTCTATTGGAAAAAAAAAGTTCCTAGGAGATGTATAGGATCTGTTCTGAGGGATTTAAGAGGTTAAAGAGAGGGTCAAGGAAATATACTAGTGTAAAAAAGGAGGAAAAAGTTGGAATTTGATGTTTTTCATAACTGGGATGTGCAAGAAGAATCTGGAAGAAGGAATGGGAGAAGTGAACATCAGAAAAACTTTAACTGAAACAGGCAAAGGAAAATCAAACACATTCCAAAATTTCATACAGAAATAAGGTACACTAACTGTAAATTTAATAGGTGTTGGAGGGGGAGGGATAATGTAGAAGACTTATGACAAAAGTAAGAGAATAGTTGCAAATAAAATAAATCTCCAGATCCCAAAGAGATATTAAAGGAAAGGGGAGGAGTGGAGAAAAGAGGAAAAATAAACTGGGTGCTAAAGGAATGGCCAAATGACTCATATGTAGAAATAATATTGTTATGCCTTAATAAATGAAGAAAGAGGTGTTTGGAAATAATATTGAGTAATACGACCTGATGCACAGTGAAGGAAACAGAACTAGAACAATCTATATAAGAAAAACAACACTGCAAAGAAAAATAGATCTAAAAGTTCTGATCAAACTGAACAGATAGATGCCTCCAGACTTGTAATGAAGCATCACTTCCTGATAGAAATATGATGAATTCAAGGTACACAGTGAGACATATATTTTTGGACATAGCTGTTGTAAGGATTCATTTTGTTTAACTATGTTTATTTGTTCTGAGGGTATTTTCATTCTTACTTTTTTTTAACTGCAGAGAAGAGGTATGAGGAAAGAGAAGATTATCAATAATGATACAAAAATTCAGTAAAAGAGACATTTTTAAATGAACAGAAGAAAATAAAAGAAAGTTCAGAGGAAAATGGAGATAAGTAAGTCAGTTATGAAACCAATGTGTGGAATTATTATATATATATATATATTTTAGAGCAAGCATTATGAAATATAAATTCAGTTTTCATATACCACCCTCTTTTCTGTTGAATGTGTAGTAAAGCTCAATTTTTAAAGATAAGTTCAAAATTTTTTAAAAAATTAAGTTAATACTACTAACTTTAAGAAAATTCCATGAACTGAACTTTTAAAAATAGCTCCTTTTGAGTACTAGATTTATTGGCCTCTTTAATGTCTTTCACAGTGAAATAAGTTGACAAAGAGCAACTCCAACCTGGAGATGTGGTAGAAGAGAAACAAAAAACACATAGTCTCTTTTCATAAATCTTTTTAAAAAATCAATACTTGCTCAATCCCTGTTTCTTTTTGGTTTACATCTGAGTTGGTAGGATCTCGGATGCCAAATACCCAATTAGGACCACAAACAAGACATAGTGTTCTAAGAAAAGTAGAATGCTGTTTGAAGACTTAGGTAAAAATAAATGCTGGAAAGGAAGAGAAAAACCAATCTGTTCTGTTTTCCATGATAATAAGTTAATAAGTTCCTTCTGAATTTTATTATTGCTGAAAATCCTGAATTTTACTCTATTTTCCTAACATAAATCTATCAGAAGACCTTTATTATTCATCCGTTTCCCCCAAGTCACTCTCTGTATACATACCCTTTTCATTTCTCTCATTTTACTTTGGACCATATGGTTTAAATACAAAAAGATTACCCTTCTTTTCCTGACCTTTTTTCCCAAAGAATCAAATTTTTATCCAAGTGAAAATTCACTTTTTCACTAGTGCTCAAATAATGTGCTTTTAAAATATGGAGTTCACAGCAAAAAGAAATTCAGAGTGGTTTCTCTTTTACCTGAATCCATTTGCAAAAGTAGCGAATGACCACTGAGTTTCTTTGGCACCTTCTCATATAAAATTTCAGGTTTCTCTCTTACCTGTTAGTTGAAAATAAGGAGATACAGCATTCATTAACTAAAGTGCGATATCAGTGCCCTTTCTATGATTCAATACATTTAAGACATTTCTTTATTTCCCTAATCTTGTAAGGTAGGCATAAACTTTTCCACTGGACAAAAATTCTGGTGTGTTCTCACAAGCTCAGCACTATTTGTTTTCTATTTCAGAATTGTGTTACAATAGTCACTTTGGTCATTTCCAGTTTAAAGGCATTTACTGTAGATATCATTTAGGGAATGATGTTATAAACCCTCATCTCATTCTCAAATCTAGTTTTGCTCCTATATTTCAAACGATGGCTTGTTATAAGAAATTTAAATATGTAAGTTTCTTCAGGAATGGGGTAGATAGATTTTTTTTCAAGTTCACATAAAACAAATACCTGGAGAGAATTCTTTTTTTTTTTCTGTGAGTCAAAATTATATGACTCTCATGTGGGTCACTAAAAATGTCTTAGATGTACCTGTGGCGTTGAGGTGGAGGGAATATCTTTTACTATAGTTTTTCATACAGAAATAATGTCAGAAGGGAACAGAGTGAACCAATTTAATTATCTTAGCCTTGAAAAATCTAACTGATTTTTGAATAAACAATGATTTATTAGAAAATGCAAATATTAATTTCTTAAAAATGTTTTTGGAATCAACTGAATCACCTAACATCAAATAGTAAAGGTGGAGTTTAAACCTCTTAAAGTGGTAAAAATTATTTTAATATTACTTCTGCCTCACATGGTTCCAAATGTAGACTCACCAAAATGCCATTATTTTACTTAGTCATTTACTGTCATTAATGTGGATTAAAAAATAGAGAACAGATGAAATATTTTTATTTAGAATATTTTTCCATGGTTACATGATTCATGATTCTCTTTCAACCCCACCAACTCCCACCCTGCACTTTCCTCCTTCCTCCTAAAGGCGACAAGTAGTTCCACTGGGTTATACATGTATCATTATTAAAAAGCTATTTCTATGTTATTCATATTTGCAATAAAGTGATCTTTTAACGTCAAAACCCTAATCATATCTCCACTGATCTACATGATCGATCATATGTTTTTCTTGCATTTCTGTTCTCACAGTTCTTTCTCTGGATGTGGACAACATTCTTTCTCCTAAATTCCTCTGGATTGTCCTGGGCTGGGTTGTTGCATTGCTGTTAGTAGAGAAGTCCATTATGTTTGATTGTGCCACAGTGTATCAGTCTCTGTGTACAATGTTCTCCTGGCTCTGCTCCTTTCACTCTGCATCAGTTCCTGGAGGTCTTTTGAGTTCACATGGAATTCCTCCAGTTCATCATTCCTTTCAGCACAATAATAGTCCAACACCATCAGATACCACAATTTGTTCAGCCATTCCCTATTTGAAGGGCATCCCCTCATTTTCCAATTTTTTGCCACCACAAAGAGTGTGGCTATAAATATTTTTGTACAAGTCTTTTTCTTTATTATCTCTTTGGGGTACAAACCCAACAGTGGTATGGCTGGGTCAAAGGGTAGGCATTCTTTTAAAGCTCTTTGCTCATAGTTCCAAATTGCCCTACTGAATGGTTGTAATGAAATATTTTTAACAGCTAAACAGAACCATGACCACCATGCTGGCATAAAGTCCATTCACAGGATTAGAGGATCCTAGAAAGATATATTTATAATTAGAAATAACCTAAAGTATTCATCTGTTCCAACTCTTTTATTTTATAGGTGAGGGAAATTGAGGCCCAGAAATGTTAAGTTACTTGCCCAAGGTCATATAATTACCACTAAAATCCTTGGTGCTATCAAATGGTTCAATATCAGAAAATAATGTGATTTAATTACTTAATGGAAATGACATTAAGAAGATGGTATCAGCATCTATTTTGCAACATACTCTAAGAACCATAGAGCCTTTCCACTGGATTTGTGAAACCTTCTCTATTTGTTTTGTTTTTCCTCCTTATTAAATACAAACTCCCAGAAGCAAAGAGTAGCTTGATTTCTTTTTTTATCACTAGTGCTTTTCACATCATAAGTACTTGATAAATCATTTTTATTCATTCATTGATTTCTGGGTCATTACATATAGAAAAATCAAACCATATATGGGGAAAATGTCTCCCACCTTATGCAAATTTTAAGAATTATGTAAATTCTTAAAAAGTCTAAGATTTTATCAGTTTAGTGTATTCTTAGTATTGAAATAACAAGTCCAATGATGTGGATAGAACACAACCAGTCTATGATTTAGGCATGGAATTATGAATCCAGGGACCCCAAAATAGAAAATGACTTGCCTAGGGTCATACAGTATGGGACCTATCCACCTACCACATGATACAATGGTAAGAGAAAACATAATGTCCTATAGCCAGCCTAACACGAATTAATTTGTATAATTAACTACATCGAAGTGAAGCATTATAGAATAATGACTAGAGAGGAGATCTATGTTCTTGTTTTATCTCTGATACATTCTGCCTACGTTACCCCGGACAAATCACTTAACTTCTCAGTGCACAAGACAATGCTGTAATATTATAAATTATAGAGATGGTGGCAGCCTGAATTGCTAGGAGTTTCCTCACTGGGAGTTTCCTATACCAGTGAAGTTACAAGTTCAGTTCCTATCCCATTCCCTCAATTAAATATGGGCAAAGCAGATACTGTAATGGAATTCTCAGTTGTTTTATCCCTTAGATTTACTCTTCCTGCATACTCATCCATCTGAATAATCACTGATGTCAGTCTTTGGCTCTTCAAAGCAATGGACAAATAATCCCCCAGTCACATACTGTGGCCATCATTTATATGCAAGTTATAGAAGCTGTATTACTTTTCTTCCAGAAACCTTACCGCCTACATTTGGAAGACTGAGGAAAGCATAAAAAGCAAAGTGGGGCTAAAATAGAGGGAGTATGGAGATGGGAAAAGAGGATTGGATGTCTGGCTTTACTCTTCACCTGACTCCCCAGTTCCATTGTCCTTTCAGTAACATGGGAGAGCAGCCTATAGCTCATGCCAAAATTAGGAAGCAGGTGGTTTGTCTTTGGTACCCTCCCACCTTTTCTCCTTCTTGGCATCCCATTCCCCAAGTGTACAATGCCTCATGCTATAAATAGTTGCTTAAAGATTCCCTACAGCAGTATTCTGTTCAGGTTAACCCTTGTCCTATGGTAACGCATCTGTCCTGTATTCCCTTCTCTTGGAAATTAGTCTGATAAATTATTCTCTGTTAAATCAATCAATAAAACTGATGGAGATGGGCAGTGGACAGTAATAGGAACAAGGCCCTCATACTCTGAAATCTTACATTTTCTCACCAGTAAGCACAAGTTAAACATAAACTACAGCATTACTCAAGTATAAATTACAAGCATTAATCATTAGTATTGGTTCAGTAATATACTATACTGGGCCATCAGCTTTGTGACTGATTTGTTTGATTAATTACTTATATTGTTCTATATTTACTTTAGATTATAACTGTAAAATATAATTAATTACCTATAGTGGTCCTCCAATGTGTCGCATACCTCCCATATTCTCATTCCAGAAGGGCAGCAAGGCCTCTCCCATATTGACAAATGACTACGAGGTGGACAATGAAGAACAAAGGACCCATGTACTGGAGACACTCACATTCCAGAAGAATCCCCCAAACTTACATATGCTTCTTATTCCCTATGATGTACATGTCAAACCCCAGAACATACCTCCATCTGAACATTTTACAGAGTTTTTGGGAGAGGTGAAGATTTCTCTAGAATGGGAGATGACTAGCCCCCAGACCCTAATAAATATGCCAACCCTGATCCACAGAGAGAAGAAGCTGCTACTTTACAGCTGGAGATGCTACTCCACACCTAGAGAGCAGTTATTCCATCAGCTCCAGAGAGGCTACTCTACTAGCCCCTGGGTTTATCTTTCAGCCCTAAAGCAACCTGATTTGGCCCCAGACTATTCCACAAGCTATTAGGCTATTATACCACCACAAACCTCTTCTTCAAATAAAATTCTTACTTCTAGACTGAAGGAAGTTTGAATTTCCCATTCTTGGGACAAGACCCTACTACAAACTTTCTCCCACAACAAATCCATCAATAAGAATAATAAGAATTAAGTGCCTGCTGAGGTACTGTGTTATATTCCAGGGTTACAAAGACAAAAACAAAAGATTCTCTACTTTAAGGATTATTCCCACACACACACACACAAAAAAAAACATACCTCTATTGTGGGATATAATATTTGCATGGATAAATAAATATGACATATGTATGAAATAAATACAAGGTAATTTGGAGGGAAGAGAAACTAGGGAGGGGAACAGGAAAGGTCTCATGTGGGCTCACATGAGAGGTGGCACCAGAACTTTTAAGGAAGATGAGAATTCCAAGAGGCAAATGTGGGAAAGGAATATATTCTAGGTATAGGTATGGGGAGACAACCTAGTCAAAAGTAGAGAGGTAATGTGTTAATGAGTGATATAACACAAAAGTAGCACCTTTGGAAAGAAAAATGTTTCTTTGTAGAAGTTTTCTAAAATACTTTATCTCAAAAACTTGACATTTTTTTGAGAATTGACCGTGATGATCCCATTTCTTGTTCACTACTTTCAAAACCTGGTAGCTAAAAGAGAAAAGGGTGGGTCATAAGTATCCAGGCAACAAGTAAATTCAAGAATAATATTGCCCAGAAGTGGAGTTTACTTAACTCCATTACATTTCTATTCTACTCCTGACGTGCAATAATTATATGTGCAGGGTAAGTCACTTAACTTACATGTATCTGAAGCAACTCTCTAGAACATATCTATAAGTGACAGAACTGTGTACATGCAAGGAGACCTCCCATGAAGTGTTTCCTTCTTCAAGGAAATCTCAGATCATTCATGTCTTTTAGTAATATTCTTATATCCAGTCTCTTTACACTTACTACCTGTGTGACCTTGGGCAAACCACAATCTCCCTAGAATCTCTCCTTCCTTCAGGATAGCAATTTATCCTTTCCCCTGTCCATATGCTTTATCAGGGGGTCATATGACTTGTTAGTCTTTGCCTGATATATTGAAATAATGAGTTTTCCATTACTGTAGGTATTCAAGCAGAAATGGAATGATTCTCTATTCTGAATGGTGGTCAAGTGTATTTCTGTTTAAATATGGGTTGATAATCCTGGAGGTCCTTTCTTACTCCTTTATTCTCAGTTATAAGTAACAAAGGAACCTATGAGATTTTGGGATCTTAAATGTAGAGACCCTAAGAGATCAACTAGTACAAATCCTTTATTTTGCAGAAGAAAAGAAACTAAGATCCAAGATCAGGGATATCATTTGCCCAAAGTTACCAAAGGTAATAAGTGATAGAGACAGCATTTGAACCCAGGACCTCTCCATTTCTTTCTATGGAACTACCTTTTTTTCTATGGAACTACATCATCTCCTGGACAGTTTCTTGCTTTTCTAATACTTCCTACAATTTCCAGCAGTACCCTGATGAGAATTCCCCAAATTCAAGGGAAACCTAGCTACTATATAATAACAAATTGTCTCATTGAGAAGGCTGAAGGCAGACTCTTAGGAGGAAGAAGATGAACCCAGAGAAGGATATAAAGTTGGCAATATGACAAAAAGCTAAGAGAATATTCATAAAGATGCAATGGTCAAAATTCTTATATGCTAATTAAACTCTTGACTATAGTCTGAATATAAAGTGTCTACATGTGGTATTACTTTGAAGCAATAACGACATAAAATGGAGGAGAATGACAATGGCATGGTAGATAGAGGACTGGGATTAGAGTTAGAAAGATTTGAGTTCAAATCCAGCCTTAGACACCAGTTACAAGACCCTGGCCAAGTTGCTTTATTTATCTATACCTTTGTTTTCTAATCCATAAATTGAGAGGGCTGAACCTGATGGCTTTTACAATCCGTTCTAGTTTAAATCTATTATTCTTTTATTCTTTAAGTCTCTTTCAGGTGAAAATTCTTTGCTTTCCACAATGACACACTTGGAATGTCTGATTCTAGAAAGGTTGAGACTGATGAATTGCTTAAGCTAGGGGAGTTCTAAATTAGAGTAGCATTAAGGTAACTGTTACAGGTTGGGGGATTGGAGGGAGGAAAGGAGGGACCCAGACTGCCAAAGAAAAGGCAAGATGACCTATGTCAGAAATGGAACAATTCAAAGGTTGTGTGCTAATCAGTGATATGGTCAGGCCCTTGACTAGCTTGGGCACCATCAGCCTGAGAGAGGTAGGAAAATTCTGTTTAAAATATACTACTACTACTACTACTACTACTACTACTACTACTACTACTACTACTAATAATAATAATAATAATATTAATAATTTTAAAACTCGTTACTTTTGTAAATAGCACATGGACTACTCTTTTTCTTTTTCTGTGTTTTCCTTTTTTTTCCCCCAACTCCATGTGTAACCCTTACCTCTCTTCGACTTGTCTATATATGTAGGAGTTTGTTTTATCAGTAACCTCTGTGATCACTTTCAGCTCTAAGACTGATATAATCATCCAGTAAAAATAAGTAACTGCAGACAAATAAATGTATTTAGGGCAAAGCAAAAGAAACTTTCCATGCATATGCTCTCAGTTTCCATCTTGCCAAATAAGTAGAAGAATAGTTCTTGAGTAACCTACAAATCATGCTCAGGGACCTTTATTTGAGGGCAGAGAGCCCTAAAGAATAACAGCTTCTGTCAAGAAAAACAGAACTAGGTCAGTCTCAGCCCTGCTTAGGCTCTGTGTTCTGTGCTAGGGAAAGAAACCCAAGCTGGGCTTAATGACCCGACCTCAGCTGCCTCCTGCCCCAATTCTATTCTTCTGAGCCCCATCTCCTTTTGGTGAATTTTTCTAAGAATCTCCATTTTTAGAGAAGGGCTCCAAGTAGTCAGTCATCCTTATTCTCTGAATTTCGTCAACATACCCCTGACCCAACCTCTCTTCCCCCCACATGTCCTCTCCACCCATATTTTTTTAATGTACTATCTTCTCTCATTAGAATGTAAGCTCTTTGAGGGTAGAGATTGCCTTTCTTTTGGCCTAAATTTATACCTCTAGTGCTCAAATAGTGCCTGGGCCATAGTAAGCTGTTAATAAATGCTTAGTAACTGTTTGACTAGTTATCAATGTGAGATGGAAGACTACTCACAGACCAAGATAAAATAGAATGAAATAGGCAACAGAAAGGAGAGTTAAAGACTGCTTTACAAGCCTTGATTGTGAATGCTTTCCAAAGATATTATTTCACCAAGGCCCTCTAGAGAGGAGTCAGGCTCTCAATTTACTTAAAAGTATGCTGAGGAGCTTAGGTAATCTAATGCCCACAGAAGACAGCCAAGGCTTTGGATTTAAAGTCTGTTGCATTTAGGGTAATCTGGTAAGGTAGCTTCATTAGAAAGAGCCAGATAGCAGAACCTTCCAATTTGTCTCCACAGCTTTTCTGAATTCAGGTTCTTCATCTGCAAAATGAAGTATGTGAACCAGAGTTAACGAATGTCAGGCAGCTAGGTGGTTCAGTGGATAGAGGGGTCAGGCCTAGAGATGAGAGGTCCTGGGTTCAAATCTGGATTCGTATACTTCCTAGCCAGGTGACATTGAGCTAGTCACTTAGCATCAGTTACTTAGCCCTTACTGAATTGGAAATATCAACTTTGAATAGATTTTTACTACCAATTCTAAGACAGAAGAGAAAAATATTTTTAAAATATTTAATCAATGAATATTTATTAAGCCCCTTCTGTGTGCCAGACACTGCTGGTTGCCATTGACACATATACAAAAGTAAAACAGTACTCAAGGAACTTATGGTCTATCTAAGATAACAAATGTGTAAATATGAGATAGGTATGAAAAAAATATGAGGACATTTGTCTGGGAGTGGGGCCAGAGTAGTTTTAACAGCTATGGGAATCAAGAAAGATTGTGTATCTAAAAAGTGGATCTTGATCTACATCTTGAAGAAAATAAGAGATTTTAGGAGACAGAGAAAAGTAGGGAGGGAGCCACTGGCATTTGGTGAGTAGAGGAGTGAGAAGATCAGATCTGTATTCTTAGAAAATCACTTTGGAAAAGAAAGAAAAGAATGTCAATGAGACATTCAAAACATATACAGAATAGAGGCATAACAAACAAGGATGTTTTGGTATTATTTTTATTATATTAAAAGCAAGCATTATACAATAAATTTAATTTTTTCTATCTTCTGCATGTAGAAATGTTCATATATGCTTTGTCATTTTAAAAAATTATTGAGTAATCATTTTGGGAGCTGTATGGAAGAGTGGAGAGATACTTGAAGGAAGAAGATCATTTAGGGAGTTATTGTAGTATCTCAATCTACAGCTGATGCTCTCTCCTTCTAGTTTTATACCCGGTAGGTCCTCTCATCTGCCACAGGATCACAACATTTAAAACAAGAAAAAATTTTAGAGATCACTTAACTTCTGTTGGCTTCAGTTTCCTCATTTTTTAAATAAGGTAGTAATAGGACCTACCTCCCAGAGTTGTTGTTAGGATCAAATGAGATGTTTATGAATCCTAAAGCACTATATAATTGCTAGCTGCTATTATCATCATCATCATCCAGTCCAATCTCTTCATTTTATAAATGAGGAAAATGAGACTCATGCTAAGTGAAGTGGCTTGTCCAAGGTCACATAAGTGGCTGAACTGAATTTTATAACCCAACTGTAAATCCAGTATTTTTTCCAAAACAGTATACTTGGACAATTTAAATCCTTTGGGGTTGGGTGAAGATGTTATTAAGAGGGGAGTGAAATTGGCATAAACCTAAAATGACAAGAATCTGAGATCCAGGGATTAGTAGACAGTCATCTAGGAATTAGATTAGGACACAGAGTAAGCAGCCAGGTTCATGGTAGATGGGGATAAATGGTTACCTATCCCTCTCATAATGAATCACTTACTTTATAACCTTATTGAGTGCTCACTCTACCCCTCTTGTTCACTGATCATATATCTGTTTGTTCTTTTAGTCTTCTTTGCTTTTATGCCCCTTCTGTCTTTCTCATCCCTTTCCCCACTGCATGGATCTTCCCATTTGATTTTCACGCCTGGAAATTATTTAAAGTGCCCACTGCCAAGTGGCTTAGAGCACTCTAAGTCTCTCAAGTTGTACTCTCAAGAGAAAAGGGTGCTATGAGGAACATTAAATGAATAGAGATATTACCTTCTTAAGTTTGAAGGGCAGAATTAACTCTTAGGGGCTCAGGAAACTTTAAACAGTTAATGCCAAATCCTGCTTCCCAGATATTCATTTAGAATCAAGTAGGACTGTGCTATCACAGGATTATAAATTTACAGATAGAACAAACTACATAGTTCATAAAGTTCTATCCTTCCATTTTACAACTGAGGAAATTGAGAAACAAAAAGAATTTAAGTGACTTGCCTAGGGTTCCACAGCTAATAAGTACTTGAGGCAGGCTTCAAATTTCAGCTTTATAGACTCTACTCTTCAGACCTAGATTTCTAATCATTTGATCTACAATAAAAATTGTTCTGATTCAAAGTTAAGGACAATAGATTTTTAGAAAACAAATCTTTCTGAGTCTAGTTAATATTAACACATTTATATAGAATTTCAAGATTTTACAATAAAAGCTAATGTTTATATAGTACTCTAAAGTTTGCAAAGCATATTACAATATTTCATTTTATCTTCACAACAACCCTGAAAGGTAGGTGCTATTTTTATCCCAGTTTTACAGATGAGGAACCTGAGGCAGGCAGTAGCTAAGTATATTAACCAGGGTCACAGAGCCAGTAAATGTCTGAGGCTGTATTTGAACTGAGATCCTCTTGATTCCAAGTTCAGGTCTCCATCTACTGTGCCACCCACTACCTTACAAAGCACCTTCCTTACCTTGTGGAGTAGATAGTAGAGATAGACAGAAACAGATAAACAGATGGACACAGAGACAGAGACAGAGACAGAGAGAGAGAGACAGATAGAGAGATAGACACAGAGACATAGACAGATAGATAGATAGATAGATAGAGAGAGAGAGAGAGAGAGAGAGAGAGAGAGAGAGAGAGAGAGAGAGAGAGAGTCAAAGAGAGACAGAGAGAGAAAAAACCATCTTTTTGCTTTATGACTCAGGTCCAGGTCAGAGCATAACTAGTGAGCTATATAACAAGTGAGTACTCCCTTAATTGAGCTAGACTCACAGTTCTCCTGGGTTAACAGGAGAGAAAGGCCATTATAGCATAGTAGATAGGGTACAGGGCTTAGAGTTAGGAAAGCCTAACTAGGTTTCATGTAGATAAATGTTTCCCCTCAGCTCCAGCTCTTTAGATGTAATGCGATGTTGATTACTGGAACTCTGGAAATGGTAAAGGTCTAGGATGAGACAGTTTGGAAGGGATATTGACTTCCAATATTTTCTCCTCTCAGGTATTTATCTTGATTTGCTGATGTGTGTGTGTGTGTGTGTGTGTGTGTGTGTGTGTGTGTGTGTGGTTCTCTTTCCTCCCTCCTTAGAATGTAAGCTCCTTGAAGGCAGGGACTGCTTTTTTCCTTTTTATTTTTATTGCTAGAGTTTAGCACAGTTCCTTGCAGCTATTAAGAATTTAATAGATGCTTGTTGACGTGATTTGATTAGGTGAAAAAAGATCCATCTTCCTACTCAAGGTCCAAACTTGTAAATCAAGATGCTTTCTGCTTTGGATCAGAAGTGGATTTGTGAAGAGTTGAAGTTCTGAGTAGAGACTGGGACTATATTGATGGAGGAGTCATCTATCTAGAAGTAATAATTGAGGCTATGAAAGAGGATGAGATGGCCAATGAAGTAAGCAAGACGGTTGAGGGCGGATGCTTGGGAGAAGGAATATGAACGAGTGAAGGAGATCAGAAAGCCAATGTCACAAAAAAAGGAAAAGAGAGTAGCTAACAGGAAGGATGATCACCAGTGTCAAATTCTATAAAGAGGTCAATGGAGATGAAGACTGAGAAGATGGCATTGGATTTGTAAACTAGACATATTTGGTTAGGAAGAGTGGAAATATTCATTCACCAGGAGAGACCAATGCTAGGCTTTATTAGCTGGGTACCATTTTCTCTCTTCTTCTTCTATGTGACTCCCTGTTCTGTATACACTTCTAGTGGTGAGCTATCAACTCAAACTAAAAGGAGGATTACAGAAACCCAGCCAGAGACTAACATAAGAGAAAAAAAATAAAAGTTTGTAAGTAATTATAGCTATTGAAAAGTGAAATGAGTTCCTTTGGGAGATAATGGATTCCCTGTCACATAGGCTAACAAATCAATAGGTAAATTTTTAAAAGCAGAAAAACATGACCTTCAGATTAAATAAATCAATTTGGGAATCTATGAATAAATATTATAAAACAAAGGTAAGTGATCCAACACTTGATGAGACAGAAGACCCTGTGGAATTTGAGAAATATATGAACATACAGCACATTGTTCTTAAATAGTTCAAAAGAGAAATGAGAATTATGAGAGTAGAATTTATGGCCAGCACAGCAAATATGATGGATAGATAGGAAAACTGAAATCCACAATGGCAATGCTCACCAAGGAAACAAAAGAGAGAGCAATAAATTAGAAATGTAAATATGTAGAAGTAAAAGACAATCTAGAGGGCCTGCAACCACGGATCAACTACCCATCAAAATTGACTGTATATTTCCAGGGGAAAGTATGGACATTCAACAAAATTGAAGAATTCCAGGTATTTGCACAGAAAAGACCAGGGCTAAATGGAAAGTTTGATATCCAACCACAAAAATCGAGAGAAACATGAAAAGGTAAATAAGATACAGAGGGGAAAGAAAGAAAACTTATAATTTTTAAATTTGCCTTTTTAAGGGCCTCAGTGAGATCTAATTATCTGTATTCCTATGTAGAGAAATGTTATGTATAATTTTCTGTAGTGAACTCTATTCACTATTATAGTATTCACTATTATAGTAATCAGAAGAATAATTCACAGGGTGAGGGTGGAACACTAAATAATCTAAGATGACATGGGGGTTGGGAAAGAGGGGATGAATAGCAGGAGACACCAAGAGAAACTTGAGTGAATAAGAAAGATAGGATGTTCTATTACACACAGGGAGGGCACGGGAAGGAGAGGGGACAAATACTATTATAAGAAGGAGAGGAAGAGAGCATTAAGAGGTAATAATCAAACCGTACTCTAAGTGTAATCAACCCAGAGAGGGAAGAGTAGCTATACTATCCATTGGGACATAAAACTCTTATCTAACCTTCTGAGAAAGTCATAAGGGATAAACCAAGGGGAGCATGGGAGTGGGGAGGTCAAAAAAAGGGAGGGGAGAAGAAGGGGGAGGGAATTCATAAGGCCTTTAAAAACAAAAAGAGGGGGAAAAATAAGGGAGGGGGTACAAAGGGAAGTTAATGAAGGAAGGGGATAATAGCAAACCACTGGTTTAAAAGGAAATAGTATAAGAAAAAGGGGGTAGGAATAGGGGAGGATACGAAAATGTCAGCAAATGCACAACTGATGATTATAACTCTGAATGTGAATGGGATGAACTTGCTCATAAAACGGAAGCAAATAGCAGAGTGGATTAGAAACCAAAATCCTACCATATGTTGTCTACAAGAAACACATATGAGGCAGGTGGACATACACAAGTTTAAGGTTCAGGGTTTGAGCAAAATCTTTTGGGCGTCAAATGAGAAAAAGAAGGCAGGAGTGGCTATTATGATTTCTGACAAAGCCAAAGTAAAAATAAATATGATTAAAAAAGACAGGGAAGGTCATTACATCCAGATTAAAGGCAATATAAACAATGAGGAAATAACACTGCTCAATATGTATGCA
>NC_058134.1:86319822-86356322 GCF_016433145.1 Gracilinanus agilis
GAGAGTAATGAATGTTGGAGGGGATGTGGCAAAATTGGGACATTAATACATTGCTGGTGGAGTTGTGAACTGATCCAGCCATTCTGGCTGGCAATTTGGAATCATGCTCAAAGGGCTATAAAAGAATGCCTGCCCTTTGATCCAGCCATACCATTGTTGGGTTTGTATCCCAAAGAGATCATAGATAAACAGACTTGTACGAAAATATTTATATCTGCGCTTTTTGTGGTGGCAACAAACTGGAAAAGGAGGTTATGTCCTTCAATTGGGGAATGGCTGAACAAACTGTGGTATATGCGGGTGATGGAATACTATTGTGCTAAAAGGAATAACAAACTGGAGAAGTTCCAGGTGAACTGGAGAGACCTCCAGGAATAGATGCAGAGCGAAAGGAGCAGAGCCAGAAGAACATTGTACACAGAGACTGATATACTGTGGTAAAATTGAATGTAATGGACCTCTGTACCAGCAGCAATACAATGACCCAGGACAATTCTGAGGGATTTATGGTAAAGATGCTACCCACATTCAGAGGAAGGACTGCAGGAGAGGAAACATATAAGAGAAACAACTGCTTGAACGCATGGGTTGGGGTGGACATGATTGAGGGTGTGGACTCGAAACTACCACACCAATGCAACTACCAACAATTTGGAAATAGGTCTTGATCAAGGACACATGACAAAACTAGTGGAAATGTGCATTGGCTATGGGTTGGGGGAGTGCGGGGAGTGAAGGGGAAAGTAGGAGCATGAATCATGTAACCATGTTAAAAATGAATATTAATAAATGTTTTAAAAAAGACAATCTAGAATAAGAGGAACAAAACCAAAAAATATTAAAATAAAATATACTCCCTAGGTAAGCAAAATATGCGTAAATGAATAAAGACAAACTAAGGCTCATAGGTCTCCCAGAAGAACACCATAGGATGAAAAAATCTTAACACCATAGTGCAGGAAATAGTAGAAAACTTCCCTGAACTTCTGAACATAGAAAATGAAATTCCAGTTAAAGGAAATCATAGATTGCAAGGGAAAAGACTCAAGACAGGCAATCTCCAAGATAGATTTAAATTTAACAGTTCATCCCATAATTAAAATTAAATTTAACAATTCAATTAAATCTAACAATTCAGTTTATAAAAAAAACAAGCTCTTCAAGAGGATATGGAGAAAGTTGTTCTTTTCTAGTTTCCAGAAAATGGAAGAAGGAATGGAATCATCTTTTCTGAAGAACAATGGAGCTCAAGATATAATCCTGGTTGTAGACCTTGCAAATCAAAGCTTAACCATAATTTTTTTAAATGGACATTCAATAATAAAAAAGTCAGTTGAAAGATTTTAAAAAGAAAACCATACCTAAAAAGATTATTTGCTTCTTTACATCCACAAACAACAGAAATGCAAGAGAAGTAAATAAATTCAGTGAGCCCAGGACAGCCAGAACAGCTGAGTGATAGCAGAGAGACTAGTAAGAAACTTCTTTCTAAATGTACAAAAAAAGACAGATGTCAAGGTGGAAGTCTGGTGTGGGTTATGATGAATAGATAGGCCTTGGACATTATAGCCCTAACCTGGCAGCATCCTGCCTACAGGTGAATCAATGTTTTTGTTTTTGTGGGACTACATTATAATCTGGAAGGGTGCATGAAAAGTGGAAGAGGGGAGTAGGAGGATAGAAAGGAATGTGTGAATTTCTTAGATTTAAGATTATGGAGATTCTTATAAAGGGAAAAGAGTAGGAGTTAGTTTTTTGGACATTAACCCTTGCCTAGAATCACAGTTCACAGATTCATTTCTGGAAAGGACTTTAGAAGTCATCACATTAAATCCTCTCATTTTACAGATAGGAAAACTAAGGCCATAGAGGTAAAGAGATTTGCCCAGGCCAAGCTCACAATGCTACATTAAATGGAAGATTCAGGATTAACTGTTTTTTAATACATCTTTTTTACTGTAAGTTAGGAGAGCTTGAGACTTTATGGGATTCACAATTGAAGCATATAGAAATCATCTAGTCTAATCTCTGTTTTACAACTGAGAAAACATGCTCTGAAAAATAAGGGATTTGTTAGGATTGTTTAAACATATCTTCTTTATTGTTCTGTCCAGAAGGCATCTTGATATATTGTAAAATGATCCTCAGAAATCAGCTAGTCTAAACTCTTCATTTTATGGATAGGAAACTTGGGCCCAGAAAGATTATGGGACCCGTCCCTGGGCACAAAGGTGGTGAAAGACTGAGACAGCATTCATCTCAGGTCCTCTGTCTATAGCATGTTCTTTCCATTGTACCACACTTCCTCAAGGGAAATTACTAAGTTGGTTTTCAGGAGCTTTTTCAATTATTTTTTCTTCCAAACTTGAACAACCATGCAGCCCAATATTTAGCAAAGGATACATGCTAAGGATGATTCTATTCCTTTCTCTTATGCCTCTTTAAAGCTTTAGCTTTCTTAGCATCCATCTGGTAGCCTTAAAGTGTCAGTGGTCTGAGCCTTTTTTCACACTATTTTGGGAACTGGAATCATTTTACAAAGCCCTGGTTGTATCTCTTCACTGATCCTTTTTCTTTAAGTAATAGAAGGATGAGTCTTCACATTTTCAAAATCTTCCAAATCTTTGTCCTTGGCAGCAAATTGAAAGAGAATGGCATGACTCATACTCTAAGTTGTATAGGCACCATGAGTCTGGGCAACAGGGAGTAATAGAGGGAAGTTCAAAGGGAGAGGATTTAGCGGGGGGAAGAGTTCAGTTTTGGATATAGTGAGTTTAATATCTCTATAGGACATCTAATATGAGATGTCCACTAGGCACTTGGGAAGGTATCTGGAAGTTGAGAGAAAGCTGAACAAGTAGGTTTGAGAATCAGTAGCACAGAGATAGTCATTGAATACATGGGAACTGATGAGATAGCCAAGTCAAAGAGTATAGAGGGAAAAGAGAAGTTCTAGGGGACCCACCATTAGCAAGCATGGCCTAGATGAAGATTCAGCAGAAGGTGTGGAAAGGAGTAGTTAGATAGGTAGAAAAAGAATGAGGATAAAATAATATCACAGGAACTTAGAGAGAAGAAAGTATCAAGTTAATAAATGTCAGAGGCAAGTAGGATTTAAAAGTTGGTCTTCCTACTTCTAGGTGAGGCATCTAGATTCCATATGTGACTGTAAACTTTGTAGAGCAGGTTTTCAGCTTTAATCTCTGGACTTGCATTTATTAAAAATCTGTTTTATGTAGGTCATTGTGTCAGAGTCTGAGAGATATACAAAATATCTTCTTGTTTGTTTAAGCTTTCAGAGACTTCTAAGAAAAATTGACAGGGGGTGAAGGAATAGAGATCATCTAAGGGTCTTTCTGTGCATATGTAATGGAAATTGTCATGCTCCTTATAGCTGAAGGCTTATGTGGTTCTTCTGAAGTTTATCAAGACCAAATGTCGGGGATAGAGGTACTTACGGTAAGGGTCTTTCACCACAGATAATGTCCCCCGAACCCAGCAATGACTGAATCATTCCAGGAAACTTTATATTTGTCCCCCTGCCTCCTCCACAACCACTTTGCATGCACAAGAGACTCACATAAAGCCAAAAAACATAAAAACTGAAATTTGGGCAATTATACAGTTGTGGTAGGTCTTAGAATCCAGAAAAGCAAATCACCTATTCTATTTCAGAGAAAGATAATAGCTTAACAAAGGAGAGCAGAACATCACCAGGGAAGTTGCTATTAGCTATCTCTGGAGGTTCAGGTAATTGGAATCAAGGAACATGTAAGGAAGTCAGCTTTGACCAAGTGATGGGTTGCCATTGACTATTTAAAAGGTCACACTTCCTCTTTTGAATTAGGTTTCCCTGTCTCTCAATTTCTTTGAAGTCTCATCTTCCTACAATAGCATCAAGGCTATCTAGGGAATTGCTCCAAGTTCACCTGGACTAGGATTGTTACACATGGAATATATAGGGTTGACCCTGAGTAATAGGGTGAAATTTCTAAAAGTTATTTTGTAGTGTTATTAATTAATAATTAATCCCTAATATT
Organism: Gracilinanus agilis; assembly: GCF_016433145.1. Taxonomy (NCBI): domain Eukaryota; kingdom Metazoa; phylum Chordata; class Mammalia; order Didelphimorphia; family Didelphidae; genus Gracilinanus; species Gracilinanus agilis. The sequence goes on from NC_058134.1 coordinate 86,323,863, forward strand.
TGGTATTTTGTGATTTCAAGTGCTTTAAAAGTATTATTAGTTCTCTGTTACAATGAGGAAACTGAAGTCCAGAAATTTATTGTCTAAAACCATATAACCATTGGTAAAAGTGATACTAGAACCCAGGTCTCCTGACTCACAAAATTTTAGGCTCTTAGAATTAGAGGAGGAACTAGTTTGTCTGATTGTTCATTTGTTTTGCTTTTGGCTTTCTTTGTGTTCTCAGACTCTAGCACAGAGCATGGCACACAGTAGACCCTTAAATGCTCACTGACATAATTTGCCATTGTCCAACCCTAAATCTACTGAATGAATCCTAAGTAATCCAACCTATGCTTCAATACTTCCAGTGAGAGGAAATTCATCACCTAATGAGGCAGTTGATTGCTCAATCACCTCTCTTTCTGTTCCTCTGTTCCACAACCCCCCTCCATTTGTTTCTTATTGTTGCCCTCTCCTTATCCCCCTCATCCTTTCTTTTTCATTTCCCTTCTCAAAAGCTGCTCACAAGATAGATGCTAAATCCCTATTCTAATGCTCTTTGCACTACATTGCATTGCTTATTATATTAAAGAAATAGGGCATAATGTTGAATGAGACAGTATTTATTTTTGGATATCCCCCTCTCCTGCCATTTTCTTACCCTCTCCTTTTCCCATATGCCTTAGATAGTCTCAAAACCAAGAGGAGTTGTTTTCTTAGAAGGGTCTGGGAACCAGGAACCAAGAAGGAAGGCACTGAGGATAAGAGAGTACTAAAAATCAACCACTAGGTCTTCCCTTAACTAATTGTATGCCATTGGACTTTAACTCTTTTACTTTCTGCAACTTCATTTCCTTATCAAGAGAGTAAAGAAGGTAGGCAATTCCTCAATCAACAAATGATCAAGGAACATGAATAGGCAGTTTTCAAATGAAGAAATTAAAACTATCAATAAGCACATGAAAAAGTATTCCAAATCCCTCCTTATTAGAGAAATGCAAATAAAAACAGCTCCAAGGTAGCACCTTATACTTAGCAGATTGGCCAAAATGGTAGCAAAGGAAAGTGGCAAATGTTGGAGAGGATGTGGCAAAATTGGGATACTAATACACTGGTGTTGGAGTTGTGAATTGGTCCAACCATTCTTGAGGGCAATTTGTAGTTATGCTGCAAAGGGCTTTAAAAGAATGCTTGCCTTTTGATCTAATCATACCACTGCTGGATTTGTACCCTAAAGAGATAATAAAGAAAAAAATAATTTACAAAAATATGTATAGCTGTGCTCTTTGTGGTGGCAAAAAAATTGGAAAATGTTGGGGGTGTCCATCAGTTGGGGAATGGCTGAACAAATTGTGATATCTGATGGTGATGGAATACTATTGTTTTGAAAGGAATGATGAACTGGAGGAATTCCATGTGAACTGGAAAGACCTCCAGAAAGTGATGCAGAGCTGAAGTAGCAAAACCAGGAGATCATTATACACAGAGACTGATACACTATGTCAAAATTGAATGTAATAGACTTTTCTACTAGCTGCAATGCAATGACCCAGGACAATCCAGAGGAACTTGGGAGAAAGAACGCTGTCCACACCCAGAGAAAAATCTGTGGGAACAAAAATGCAGAAGAAAAACATATGATCAGTCATGTAGTTTAATGGAGATATGATCAGGGTTTTGATGTTAAAAGATCACTCTATTGCAAATATTAATAACATAGAAATAGGTTTTGAACAATGACACACATATAATGCAATGGAATTGTTTGTCACTGCTGGGAGCAGGGAGGGAAGAGGGGTGGGAAAAATTATGAATCATGTAACCATTGAAAAATATTCTAACTAAAAGAGGTGGGCTAGATGATAACTTAAGCTAATTTTAAAATTGTAAGAAGCTATGATTTTAGTTAGACTTAAAAACCATCCCTTCTTTAAATAATAGGGAGTTTCTTCCACAGCTTAATGGGAATAGATTTCTTTTTTTTTGATGGAGTTTGGAGGGGAATCAAAAATTTTAAATGCACTACAATAACTCAGCAAAGGAACTATGCTGAGGGACTTTAGGAAAGTGAACAATAACCATTTGTCCTCCCTACCCAAAAGTTATAAATAAGATGTGCCATTTGCCTAGAGCAAATTTTTTTGGTCTACTGCCCCTTTTCCAGAAAAAAATATTACTTAGCCCCCTGGAAGTTACATTTTTAAAAATCTAAATAGCAATTAATAGGAAAGATAAATACACCTGTGGCCATCACTGCCCCCCCCTTGATTGCTGCAGCACCCACCAGGGGGCGATGGTGCCCACTTTGGGAATGACTGGCCTAGAGGAAGGCCTGTTTTTGTTTCACTGTCTCCAGCTAACATATGAAACCAGAAGCTGGAAAGTGGGTATTACCAAAAGATAAAATCACATGGACTCCTTGACCTCTTGGATTCCTTACTACCACTTAAAAAAAAAGTCCTACTTTCCCTTTTGGGTCGGAAGGGTCCATAAATGTCAGGGTACATTCTTTGGCCAAGTTTAGATATGTGACCTTAAGGGCCAGCAGAGGGAGCTGTGTCTATGTCTCTGAAAGGTAAAACTGAAACCTAAGACTGCCTCATTTTGCAATGCTGCACTTTAGTGAGTCTTAATTATGGTTAGGATTGTCCCTTAGAAGAACAGTTTGTCCTCCCTCAACCCAGCCATCTTCCTCATGATTTCAGAGGCACCAGAAAGGCTCTCCTTGGCTCCATCCATCCATTCATCTGGGCCCACAAACTCTATAGCAGATTTTTTTTTACTTAAAAGACTTCTAGGAGAAATAAACCTGTGTTTGTTATCAGTCATTTATACCTTGGTGTGGATGAATTCACCACTTTTTCCTTAGATCAGATTTTTATAGAGAGGAGAGTAAAGATACAGCGTACCTGTGGGAGATAGAGAGAACAATGAAATGTTGTAGCAAGAAAGGGAGCCTGGGAATCCTGAAGATCAACTGACACTTATTTCATTAACAATAAAAGTTAATCAAGATGTGGTATAGGATTATGATGTAATATTATTGTGCTATAAGAAATGTTACCAGAATGTTTTAAAAAAAACAACCTGGAAAGACTTACATGAACTGATGCAAAATGAAGTGAGCATAACTAAAAGAACATTTTACACAATAACAGCAATATTGTTCAATGATCTTTTTTTTGTGAATGAATTAGCTATCCTCAGCAATAAAATTACTGAAAATGAAAAATACTTTCCAAAACAGAGAAACAACAAATGGATTCTGAATACAGATGGAAGTATACATTTTTATTTTATTATTCTTGTGTTTGTTTTTGGCTTGTGTTTTCTTTTGCAATATGATTAATATAGAAATGTTTTGCATGATTACACATGTATAATATATGTCAAATTGCTGCCTTCTCAGAGTCAGAGGAAGGGAGTAACAGACTTTGAATGTTAAACTTTTGTGTTTACATGTAATTGAAAAAAATAATAATAGTTAAGACAAGTCCTCACTCATTTTGTTTTATGGGATAGGTCAAGTCTTATTTCTAGTGAATGCCATAAAGAATCAAAAGTAATTGAAAGGCTAGAATCTTAAGGTATATGTAAGAATATCAAATAAATTCTTTGAGAGAGGAAGTAAACATTTATGTAGTGTCTACTATGTACTAGGCATTGTACAAAACGACTTAAAAATGTTACCTCATTTGATCTTCACAATGATTCCAAAAGGTAGTGCTATTTTTATTGATATTTTATAGTTGAGGAAACTGAGTCTGAGGTTGTTACTTCCCCAGGAGCACAAAACTAGCATGTGTCTGGAGCTGGATTTGAACTCAGCTCTTCCTGACTTGAGACCTGGAGATCCATCTACACTATCATTTAACCATCCTGAAGATTTCTCAATACTGTATACACAGGGCCTGTCATGTGTGTTTATGGAGGAATAGTTATTCTAATTCATATTTCAAATGAAAGAAAGAATATTTAGTTTAAATATTAAGTATAATTACTGACTAAAGTTTATGAGTTTTTGGAAAGTGTTACTCAGGACTGTTTGGAAATCTTTATCTCTATATTTTTCCCAAAAATAAGTGTCTGAGACTTCCCCAGCATTGGTCCACCTGCATTCACTGATAACTGGAAAGATTTCCAACAAGATATTATCGAGAGTTGCATAGAGTGTGAAGTCTTTTGAAGGAATTAGTTCAGATTAATATTGAAGACTCATTAAGGAAATAGAGTACAATATGGCTATTTTTTCTAGGATGTCATAAATATACTCCTTTCTTGATGTAAGTGCAATAGGATAAAAGATATCTTAAGAATCATTTCTGTTCCTAAAATTTACCATATAAATAAATCCAAACATACTTTTTTCTTTACAAAAATATCTTTCTTTATCAAAGGATTCAATAAAGAATTCTTTTAACAGTGAATTCCCCCATTTCATTCACTGGTTAACTAGTTTACATTAACTACCTGGCAAGGAAAGGGAGTCAGGCTAAGGCAAGGTAGTAAAGAAACTTGAAAATGTCTAGAACCCTTGCTAAATGAATACTTCTCAGAAATTAAGCTGAAGTGGGAGAGTTATGATATGTGTCAAGAGCAAAACATGGCTTAATTTACCAAAATCTGATACGCAAAAGATTTTTTTTCAGGAGCACATTTACTAAATCTTCAAAACTAGTCTCATGTATAGGCAGAGTATATAGCTGTATAAATAGTTAAACTTAAGGGGCAGGCTGGAAAATCTATCTTCTCTTCCCTTCCAATACTAGCTATAGTGCTTCCACTTTGAGGGGCATTTCTTTAGATTAACCTATTTATCAAAATTCTAGGTGAGGGCCAATTCATAAAGCCATTCCATTTTTACTTCAACACAGTCACTATCCAGGGCATCTAACAGATAAAATAATATATGGGATAGGGAGGTTTTGATGGAAAGATAGAAAAAATACACAGGAAAAGTGGTGTTGCTCAGGGGGGAAGATATTATATTACACTGTAAAATATATAAAGAGCATGGATTTCTTGGGATATGACCAACATAGAGCACACAGAAAGAAGAGGAAAGGAAGAATGACTATGCCTAATTTGAAATTTTACCTGGTGTGGGCTCTGGCATAAATCAACGTACGCTTGTACTTTTATACTAAATATCTGGGGAAAGCAAGAACCTGGAGTTTCCTATGTCTGAAAAACAAAATTATAAATTCTCAACTTACATATCAGCCTACCTACAGGAAATTCAGAGCATCATGAATTTCTATTTTATTGGCCTAGTTTGGGGAATCTTCTGGCTGAGATATGTGTTCTAGGCAAGCACTATTATACCAGGGCTCCCAGCTGCTAAAGGAATGAGAAAGAAATATGAAGTCCCAGAAATGTTAGAGCTGGGAAGACCTCACACATATCCAATCTTAGCCACTTGTTTTATAGATCAAGAAACAAACTGAGTTTCAGGAAGAGAAAGTTTAACATGTCTATTGGAGTTCTTCAAATAGGTTTCAACATTCTGACTTAGTTTGTTTCAATTTAACAAGTATTATTGAATGACATTGTGTGCAGGATATAGTACCAGAGATTTAGAATAGAAAGATTAATAGAAACAGAACCTCTCCTTGGGAATTTAGCTTCCATTGGCTTAGTTAAATCAATTTGGTATACCAGCAGATGAGGTCAAAATCAGTGTCAAAATTGAATGTGCTAGTCAGCAAGGCTAAGCAACCAGCATTAAAAGCAGAGTGATCCATTTCTATATAGTTTATTGTGAAAGTCACCAAAAGCCCTCTTCCCAAAAGAAATGCTTCAATCAGTCAGCAATAATGACTAAAATAACCACAATTCTGTAGGCTAAATCATTAATCCTGATCTTTAAAAAAAAAAGGCTTGCAATTGTAATATATTGATAAATATCACATAGTAACATCTTAGTTAAATACTTTGCCAGATTAGATTTAATGAATGGTAAAACCTGATGGCATTCAACAAGGGAGATATAGAAGGTAAACAAATGAGGTCCTATACCTGAGCATATGGGCTTCATTATCGCATGCTTGAATTATGGCAGTATCTTACTCCAGTCTTCTAGCTTTCCAACCACCTCTAATCCATTCTTCCCATTAGTGAGACATATTCCTTATGTATCAATATGATGACATTCTTTCCAAAACTTTTCAATAGTTCTCTTCAGATTATGATGTCAAATTTTAATTTCTTCGCTTCATATTTAAGGTCTTCCAAAATCTGACACAAAAATAACTTACCAAATTTATTACCTTTTACTACCTTAAATACTTTACTCAGCCAAAGTTGGCTATTCATCTCCATTTCTTGCTTGGTCTTAAATTCCTTCCTTTCCCATAAATCTGACAGATATACTATTGTATATTCCCCTAATTTATTTATGATTTCACTTTATATTTAGGTCATTCATTCATTTTGAATTTATCTTGGTATAGGGTATAAGATGTTGATCTAAACCTAATTTTTTCCATACTGTTCTCCAATTTTCCCAGTCATTCACTTTCTTTTTAAAATTTAATTTTTCCTCAATTATATGTCAAAACTGATCCCAACACTTTAAAAGTAATTTTAAGCCTCAAATTCTCTCTCTCCATCCTCCTCCCTACTAAAATGATAAACAATCTGATATAGATTTTACATGTGCTGTTATACAAAACATTTTCCCATATTAATCCTTTTGTGGAAGGAAATGAACAAAAAGATGAAAAAGTGAAAAAATGTGGGTGGTTTTAAATTCAAACTCCATCAGTTCTTTCTCTGGAAACAGATGGCATTTTTTATCATGAGTCCTTTGAGATTGTTTTGGATGATTGTATTACTGAGAATAGCTTAGTTATTCATAGTTGTTCATCATATAGTAGTGCTATTACTATGTACAATGGTCTCTTGCTTCTGCTTACTCAATCTTGCTTCAGTTCATATAAGTCTTTCCAGGTTTTTCTGAGCTCCTCCTGCTCATCATTTCTTAGAGCATAGTAGTATTCCATTACATTCATATACTATAGCTTACTCAGCTATTTCCCAATTGATAGGTATTCCTTCTATTTCCAATACTTTGACCCTGCCAAAAAGAGTTGCTATAAATATTTTGTTACATAAAAGTCCTCCCTCATCTTTTTAAAATCTCTTTGGAATACTGTCCTAATAATAGTATTGAAGAGTCAATGGATAGGTCCAAACTACTCTCCAGAATAATTGATTCAATTTATAACTCCCCCAATAGTGCATTAGTGTCTCAGTTTTCCCATACCCCTCTAAGTTTTGTCATTTTCCTTTTCTACCAAAATAGTGAATGTGACACATGTTAGGTGGCACTTCAGAGTTTTTAAAATTTTTATTGCTTTACTTATTAATGATTTAGATCTTTTTTCACATGGCTGTAAAGAGCTTTCTTTACTTTCTGAGAACTACCTGTTCCTAGGCTTTGATCATTTATCAATTGGGGAATGATTTGTATTCTTATACATTTAATTTATTTCTTTATGTATTTGAGAAATGAGGCCTTTATTAGAGAGACTTATGAAAAAAATTCCCCATTATGATTAAGGTGTATTACTTTCAATCCTACTCCCTTTCCCATTTATTCTTTTCTATCTCCTTTCATTATGTCCATCCTAAAAAATGCTTAGTTTCTGACCATCACATCCCCCAATTTGCCCTCTTCTCTATCAGCACTCCCTCTTCTCTTACCCTTTTTCCTTCCTACTTTCCTGTAGGGGAAGATAAATTTCTATACCCAATTGATTATGTATGTTTTTCCCTCTTTGAGCCAATTCTGATGAGAGTAAAGTTCAAGTGTTCTCCTCCTGACCTCCATTTCCACTGTAAAACCTTTCTCATGCCTTTTTTATGTGAGATTGATCACACCATTATATTTCTCCCTTCCTCTCTTCTTCCAATGCATTCTTCTTTCTCATTCCTTAAGTTTATTTTTTAAGATATCATTCCATCATACTCAACTCAAACACTTTCCATCTGTTTATATAAACTCCTCACTGCCCTAATAATGTTAAAGTTCTTAGGAGTTACAAGAGTCATCTTCCCACATATGGATGTAACAGTTTAAACCTAATGAATATCTTTTAATTTCTATCCTGTTTAGCTTTTTATGCTTCTCTTGATTCTTATATTTGAGAGTCAAATTTTCCATTTGCCTCTAATTTTTTCACCAGGAATGTTTGAAAGTCCTTATTTCATTGAATGCTCATTTTTTTCCTCTAAAAGATTTTGCTCAATTTTCCTGGATAAGTAATTCTTATTTGAAGTCCTAGTTCTTTTGCTCTCTATCATATACTATTCCAGGCCTTCCAATGTTTTGTAAAAATAAAATAGGCAAGCACATAAATAAGGATGAAGAACTAGAAAATAAAGGTTTGAAATTGTTTCTAGATACTTTTAATAGATGATATCAAAGTATCTTCAGTGATAAGTGAAGTGAAGATCAAAGATGAACTTCCCTTCAGCGACAGGTACAAGGAATGCTAAGGAGAGTCTTGTTTATGAAAAATAAACACTTTCTTTAAATATATATATATATATGAAAAAGGATTTCTAATTCTAAGGGATTCTAACTCCACCCAAATAAACTCCCAGGTCCTGCAAGGAACTGCTTCTCCTGTGGTTCATGGGCTACGCTAATCCTCCCTGATATAACTAACCAAATTTATAGTATTCTAAATAAACCTAACCACTATAGCTCTTAACTTCACCTTTAAGTTATAAAGATAACCAAGGCTAGCTGGTTGAGTCTCCAGAAGAATCAGGTTAGGACTCTGAGCCTTAAAAGACTCAGAGTCCAAACCAAAGACTATGTTTTGTTTGATCTTTTCACAGTTTAACCAATATATAGACAGTAACAGATAAATGAATAGTGTTTCCCAAGTCAGAAAAGAAAACACTCCACTCCTTCACGTCTTTCCCTCAGAATGAGATAGAGAAAGGCAAAGAGGTTACCTTCTCCAGCCCTGAGAGAGAAAGAAGTTGCATGTGGCTCTATTGAGTACCAGAAACCCCTCCTGGAATGTAACACCCCGCAAGTGAAACTGTAATAGAATAACAGTTATAACTGCCACCAGTTGAAATGAACACTCTCTCAGCTCTATTTGAAACTCTAATTCTTCCTCAAGCCAGCTTCTCTACTTCTTACCTCTAAACTAATAAAACAATACTTATTTTCTAATATCATCCTTATAGTTTTCATGTGGAAACTGCTAAATCTTGTGTTATTCTGACTGTTGCTCCATGAAGTTTGATTTTTTTTTCCTTTTTGGCTGCTTAAAATTTTTTCCCCTTGACTTGGGAGTTCTTAAATGCGACTATACTATTCCTGGGAATTATCCTTTTAGGATCTGTTTTAGGAGGTGAATAGTATATTCTTTCAATTTCTATTTTATCCTCTGGTTCTAGACTACCTAGGAAGTTTTCCTTGATAATATCTTGAAAGTCGTTGTCTAAGCTCTTTTTTTTCATCATGGCTTTCAGGTAGTACAATAATTCTCCTGGATTTATTTTCCAGGTTACTTGTTTTTCCAATCAGATATTTCATATTTTTCTCTATTTTTTCATTCTTTTCTCTTTCATTGTTCCTCGATGTCCCATGTAGTCGATAGCTTCCACTTGCCCAATTCTAATTTTTAAAACATGTTTTTCTTGAGTGAGCTTTTATACTTCCTTTTCCATTTGTCTAATTATAATTTATAAAGAGTTCTTTTCCTTGGTGAATTCTTGCTTATATTCTTTGTCTATTTGGACGATTTTGCTTTTTAAGAAGTCTCTTCAGTGGATCTTTGTGCCTCTTTTACCAGTTGGCCTATTCTGCTTTATAAAGTATTATTTTTCTGGAGTATTTTTTGTGCCTCCTTTACCAAGTTGTTGACTCTTTTTTTCATTTTCCTGTATCACTCTCATTTCTTTCCCCAATTTTCTTCTATCTTTTATATGGTTTTTAAAATCCTTGTTGAGTTCCTCCATTAATTCTTTAGGAGTTTGAGCTCAATTCATATTTTTCTTGGAGGCTTTGAATGCAGCAAAGTTGACTTTGTTGCCTTCTTCAGTGTTTGATTTTGGTCTTCCCTGCTACTAAAATAAAATTCTATGTTGTTTCTTTTTGTTTGTTTGTTTGCTCATTTTCTAACATTATTTCTTTTCTTTGAACTGAAAAAAAAAACTTTAAAGTCGGGATCTGTCCCTGTGGTAAATGTAGCAGTATTCAAAACTTCAGGTTCTTTTTATAGCTGACTTCAAAGCTAGCTCTGAGGATCTTCTTCCTAGGTGGTATAATCAAGGAGAGGTGTGTTTAATACTCTCTCAGTCTGTGCACTGATCTGTGAATAACCACAAACATTCTATTCTGCTTTGAAACTACAGTCAAAGTTCCCTGCTCCCCTGTGGCCACAACCTCTTGTATGACTAGTACTTTTCTTCTCTCTGAGACTCCAACCTAGGAATCTAGGAATATGACCTGGGTCTTCATATAGGCAATGTGACAAGTCTTACACCTAGAAACAGAAAAGAGACCACTGAAATCTTCTTCTGACTAGTTGTTCAACTCCCTTCTTTACCATCTGGAGCTGAGAGTACCAGAAATCTTTGTTATGATTCAGATACCCCCAAGGACTATTGCACCAGTGATGCCTTCCTTGGTATGCTGCTTTGCACTCCACTTCTTCCGCAGTACAATGTATCTTTCATGCCAGCCTTCTAAGTTGTTTTTGGGTAGAAAAAATATTTCTCTTTTTGTGGGTTATGCTGTTCTTGAATTTATTTTGAGGCATTATATCATAGTTGTTTGAGTTAATTTGATAAAGATCAGATGAGTGTGTATCCTTTCTCCACCATCTTAGCTCTTCCCTTCCCAACCCTTTCTTTTTTCCACTTCTCTAATGCACTTAATATGTAACCTTTTGTTTGTGTTCTATCCCTTTAGTTCCATAAGGGCAGGGATTATGTCTTTTCTGTATTTAGTAACTTCTATACCATCTGTCAGGAATTTGGGGATTTAACACAAATTCTAACCCTAAATTCTAACCTTAAATAATGTATTATGTGATTAAGAAGTAATGAATAAGAAAAGAGAAAGGAAAATGAAAAATACTTAAAATGAAACTTTTGGTTACATCAGAACTTTTTCTAAGGTCACACTACAAGTTGATATACAATAAAGTCAGAGTCATAATCAACTATTTTGCAACTAAGGCAAATATAACAAATTGTGCTGGGCCAACCTTTGCCTGGGATATTACAGAGTGAGAGAGCAAGACCAGGTTGGGTAAGAACTTCTCCTTGGATTACTGCAGCATTAGAGAGGTAGAAGCAAAAGTACCATCTAATAGTTTAACATGTAAACTAATTACACTTGCTAACTAGGTGCTGAGAGGCAGCATTGAAGAATGGATGGAGTGTGGGCCATGGAGAATATTTAAGGCCTACTTATGGTACATGTGACTATGTGACTTAGTTAAGACCAACTTATCAGCACTTTAGGCAACTCTAAGACTGTCATTTGCAAAGATGCCATCCTGTGTTGTAGAGAGAGATTTCACTTAAAGAAGAGCTCTCTAAATCAATGAATTCACAGGTTCATTCCTGATCCTATATAATTAAATGCAGCAACAACCCCATGACTAGAAAAAATAATTTTTATTTTCTTTTATTGTTTCTTGATGTCTCATGAAGTCAGTAGCTTCTACTTGCCCAATTCTAATTTTTAAGAAACCATATAAACCATTTTCTTCCATGAGTTTTTAACCCCCCTTTCCCATTTGGCCAATTTTGTTTTATATGCTGTTATTATTTTTTACTGCTTTCTTTTCTCTTTGCCATTTTTCTTCTGCCTCTCTTATTTGATTTTTTAATTCCTTTTAAAGCTATTCCAAAGTTTGAGATCAATTTCCTTTTTTTTCTTTGAACTTTTGTGTGCAGCTTCTTTGTTTTCACTGTCCCCTTCTGAGTCTTTGCCATTCTTCTTTGCCTCCATAATAATTTTCTATGGTTAGGGTTTTTAAAATATTTGCTCATTTTCCTAGCCTTTTTCTGAACTATTATTTTTATCTTAAAGTTAGGCGTTTGTTCTCAGGGTAAAGAGTGTACTCTACTAAACTTCAGGGTTTTTTTTCTTGCTGCTACTTCAACTCTCTTCAGAGAACCAAACAATAATGAAAGTGATGCAGGGTGTATCTTCATTGACCTTCCAACTGTAAGTCTGAGGAAGAGGCCAGCAGAGGTGATGACAGGGCTAAAGGAAGCAGAGGAAACCAGAGCTTAAAGAGACAATCACTGACTCTGCTGAGATTTTGAAAATGGATAACAGAGCCTCAACAAAAGACCAAGAGTTAATAAATAGGCTCATGAGGAAGGAAATTATTTGTACCTCCACACATTTTCTTAGACCCTAGCACCTTTAATGCCAGCATGCTTTTTGTTTGGACATACCCAAATGCTATAGAGAAGTTCTCTAGTGTCCTGGGAATTGAGAGAAGCAGGTGGAAAAGAAGATAATGAAAATGCTTTGATTTCTCTTAGCCATTTAAAGAACTCAGGTCCCAAGCAATTCCTTTTCCTATATTTTACTCCCTATCTCTCTTGTCTCAGCTATTTTTATAGGCTATGTCTTAATCCAGTCTTGACTTTAGGTGAGGTTGGACCTATGCTGGGAGGCAAAGAGTCTTTCCTAAGACCTCATCTTACATTAAGGCAATCTGTACATTCATCTTTTCCCAAAACCACCCAAGACTTGGGCTGGACTAGCCCTAGATACTCCTCATTGCATTTTGTGTCTTTTATACATTTCATGTGTCTGATAGTGAATTAAAAGATTTAAAGCCTATACCCCCATCCCCACCAAATGGTTATAGGGACTAAAGACACAAACACAAAAGAGAATGACTCTAAAAACCTACAAGCAAAGTCTCAGTAAAACACAGCTTGAACGCAAGCTGGGTGTAGTAAGAAAGAAGGTTTTGGAAGAATAAAACAAGTAAAATATTAAAAATTTAAAAATAAAATAGGTATAAACAGATGGAGAATTATAGTTAAGTTGTGATCCATAAGCTGTGAACTTTTATGAGTAAATCCCAGAAGAGCATCACTAAAAACAGTTTCTGTGATTTCTTTTAGGCTTTGTCTGTTCATGGATTTCCATGGGGAAACACATTTAATACTTTATTTTTTTAGAAAAATTTTCCATGGTTACATGATTCTTGTTTTTACTTTCCCCTTTTTATTCCCCCATATCAAACATGCATTTCCACTGGTTTTAACATGTGTGATCAATGAAGACTTATTTACATATTATTGATAGTTGCATTTTTGTGCTCCTTTAGTTTCACATTCCCAACCATGTCCTCATCAACCCATGTGTTCAAACAGTTGTTTTTCTTCATGTTTCCACTCTTGCAGTTCGTCCTCTGAATGTGGGTTGCATTCTTTTCCATTAATCCCTCATAATTGTCCTGGGTCATTGCATTGCTGCTAGGACAGAAGTCCATCACATTCTATTTTACCACAGTTTATTAGCTTCTGTGTACAATGTTCTCCTAGTTCTGCTCTTTTCACTCTGCATCAATTCCTGGAGGTCTTTCCAGTTCACATGGAATTCCTCGAGTTTATTATTCCTTTGAGCACAATAGTATTCCATCACGATCCACAAATTGTTCATCCATTCCCCAACTGAAGGACATCCCTTAGTTTTCTAGTTTTTTGCCACCACAAAAAACACAGCTATAAATATTTTTGTAAAAGGCTGTTTATCTATAATCTCTTTCGGTTACAAACCCAGCAATGCTATGGCTGGATCAAAGGGCAGGTAGTCTTTTAGAGCTCTTTGAGCATAATTCCAAATTGCCATCCAGAATGGGTTGGATCAGTTCACAACTCCACCAGCAATGCATTAATGTCCTAATTTTGCCACATCCCCTCCAACATTCATTACTCTCCCCTTCTATCATTTTAGCCAACCTGCTAGGTGTCAGGTGGTATCTCACAATTATTTTGATTTGCATTTCTCTAATTATTAGAGATTTAGAACACTTTCTCAATGCTTATTGATAGTTTTGATTTTTTTATCTAAAAATTGCCTATTTATGTCCCTTGCCCATTTATCAATTGGGGGATTGCTTGATTTTTTATATGATTGATTTAGATCCTTGTATATTTGAGTAATTAGACCTCTGTCAGAATTTTTGGTAATAAAGATTTTTTTCCCAGTTTGTTCTTTCCCTTCTGATTTTAGTTGCATTGTTTTTGTTTGTACAAAACCTTTTTAATTTAAGATAATCAAAATTATTTATTTTACATTTTGTAATTTTTTCTAACTCTTACTTTCTTTTAAAATTTTCTTTCCCATAGATCTAACAGGTATACTATTCTATGTTCACCTAATTTTCTTTTAGTTTCCTTCTTTATAATAAAGTCATTCAACCATTCTGAATTTATTTTGGTGTAGGGTGTGAGATGTTGATCTAAACCTAATCTCTCCTAGTCTTGTTGATGTCACTTACCCCAAGTCTATTCCACTGATCCTCCCTTCTGTCTCTTTGCCAGTACCAAATTGTTTTGATGACCACTGCTTTGTAGTATAGTTTAATATCTGCTATTTGTAGGCCACCTTCCTTCACATTTTTTTTCATTATTTCCCTTGATATTCTTGGTCTTTTGTTCTTCCAAATGAACTTTGTTATAGTTTTTCTAATTCAGTAAAAAAGTATTTTGGTAGTTTGATAGGTATGGCACTAAATAGGTAAATTAATTTGGGTAGAATGATCATTTTTATTATGTTAGCTCATCCTACCCATGAGCAATCAATATTTTTCCAATTGTTTAGATCTAGTTTTAATTGTTTGGAAAGTGTTTTGTAGTTGAGTTCATATAATTCCTGTGTTTGTTTTGGTAGATAGATACCTAAGTATTTTATATTGTCTAGGGTGATTTTAAATGATGTTTCTCTCTCTACCTCTTGCTGCTGTGATGTGTTGAAGATATATAGAAATGCTGATGATTTATATGCATTCATTTTGTATCCTGCCACTTTGCTAAAGTTGTTGATTATTTCTACTAGCTTTTTAGTTGATTCTCTAGGACTTTTTAAGTAGACCATCATATCATCTGCAAAGAGTGATAGTTTAGTCTCCTCATTGCCTATTTTAATACCTTCTATTTCTTTTTCTTCTCTAATTGCTACTGCTAGTGTTTCTAGTACAATGTTAAATAATAGAGGTGACAATGGGCATCCTTGTTTCTCACCTGATTTTATTGGAAAGGCTTTTAATTAATCCCCATTGCATATGATGCTTGTTGATGGTTTTAGATATATACTGTTTATTATTTTTAGGAAAGGTCTTTCTATTCCTATACTTTCTAGCTTTTTCAATAGGAATGAATGTTATATTTTGTCAAATGCTTTTTCAGCATCTATTTAGATAATCATGTGGTTTTTGTTGGTTTGCTTGTTAATATGGTCAATTATGTGATTTTTTCTTGATGTTGAACCATCCTTGCATACCTGATATAAATTCCACCTGATCATAATGAATAACCCTCTTGATCACTTGCTGGATTCTTTTTGCTAATATTCTGTTTAAGATTTTTGCATCTATGTTCATTAAGAAGATTGGTCTGTAGTTTTCTTTCTCTGTTTTTGATGTACCTGGCTTTGGGATCAATACCATATTTGTATCATAAAAGGAATTTGGTATAACTCCTTCTTTGCTTATTATGTCAAATAGTTTGTATAGTATTGGAATTAGTTGTTCTTTGAAGGTTTGATAGAATTCACTTTTGAATCCATCAGGCCCTGGGGATTTTTTCTTAGGGAGTTCTTTAATTGCCTGTTCAATTTCTTTTTCTGGTATGGGATTATTTAAGTATTCTATTTCTTCTATTGTTAATCTAGACAATTTATATTTTTGTAAATATTCATCTATCTCACCTAGATTGCTATGTTTATTGCCACATAATTGGACAAAATAGTTTTTAATGATCGCCTTGATTTCCTCTTTATTAGAGGTGATGTCTCCCTTTTCATCTTTGATACTGATGATTTGGTTTTCTTCTTTCCTTTTTTAATTAGATTGACCAGTACTTTGTCAATTTTGTTTGTTTTTTCAAAGTACGAGCTTCTAGTCTTATTATTAATTCAATAGTTCTTTTACTTTCAATTTTATTGATTTCTTCTTTAATTTTTGTAATATCTAATTGTTTCTTTAGCTGGGGATTTTTAATTTGTTCCCTTTCTAATTTTTTAATTTGCATGCCCAGTTCATTGATCTTTACCCTCTCTAATTTGTTAATACATGCACTCAAGGATATAAATTTCCCCCTGAGTACTGCTTTAGCTGCATCCCACAGAGTTTAGTAGGATATTTCATCATTGTCATTGTCTTCAATGAAATTATTGATTGTTTCTATGATTTCTCCTTTAACTAACTGGTTTTGGAGAATCATATTATTTAATTTCCAATTAGTTTTTGATTTGCCTGTCCATGTGCCCTTACTAATTATTATTTTTATTGCATTATGATCTAAGAAGGTTACATTTGTTATTTTTGCTCTTGCATTTGTTTGAGAAGTTTCTATGACCTATTACATGGTCAATCTTTGTGAATGTACCATGTGCAGCTGAAAAGAAAGTGTATTCCTTTTTGTCCCTATTTATTTTTCTCCACATATCTATTAAATCTAATTTTTCTAGGATTTCATTCACCTCTTTTATATCTTTCTTATTTATTTTTTGTTTTGATTTATCTATATCTGAAAGAGGAATATTTAGATCTCCCACTATTATTTACTCTTTCAGATCTAGATCCCATTCACATTCAGAGTTATAATTATCAGTTGTGTATTCCCCAACATTTTGATATCCTCTCCTAGTTCTGGTCCTTCTTCTTACACTATTTCCTTTTAAACCAGTGATTTGTTTTGACCAGTCCCCCTTGTCCCCTCCCTTGATTTACTTCCCTTTCCACCCTCTCCCTTATTATTCCCCTCTTTTAATTTTTAAGGCCTAATGAATTCCCTCCCTCCTCTCATTCCCTCTCTTCCCCCCCCCTCATTCCCCTGCCCTCCTTGGTTAATCCCTTCTGATTTTCTCAGTAGGGTTAGATAGAAATCTGTATCCCAATGGATAAAGCTACTCTTCCCTCTCAGGTTTAATAACACTGAGAGTAAGGTTAAGTATTACCTCTTAATGCTCTCTTCCTCTCCTTCTTATAGTATTCATCACCTCCCCTTCCCATGCTCTCTTTGTGTGGTATAGAATGTCCTATTTTTCTTATTCATTCAAGTTTCTCTTGGTGCCATCTACTATTTACCCCCCTCTTCTTTTCCCCATCCCATCTCATCTTAGACCATTTGGTGCTCCAACCTCTCCCTAGAAGAATAATTCTTCTAATTACTATAATAGTGAATACAGTTTTTGAAAATTACACATAATATTTCTCCATATAGGAATACAAATAATTTGATCTTATTAAAGCCCTTAAAAAGGCAAATTTAAAAATAAGAGTTTTCTTTCTTTCCCCTCTGTTTCTTATTTACCTTTTCATGTTTCTCTTGGTTTTTGTGTTTGGATATCGAACATTCCATTTAGTCCTGGTCTTTTCTGTGCAAATACTTGGAAATCTTCTATCTTATTGAATGCCCATCCTTCCCCTGGAAGTATATAGTCAGTTTTGATGGATAGGTGATCCTTGCTGTAGACTTAGTTATCTTGTCTTTCTGAATATCATATTCCAAGCCTTGAGGTTTTTTATTGTGGAGGCTGCATGATCCTTTGTGATCCTGATTGGTGCTCCTTGATATCTGATTTGTCTCTTTCTGGCTTCTTGTAATATTTTTTCTTTTACTTGGAAGCTCTTGAAATTGGCTATTATATTCCTGGGGGTTGTCTTTTCAGGGTTTAGTGTAGATGGTGATCTATGGATCCTTTCAATATCTATATTGCCCTCTTGTAGAACTTCAGGGCAGTTTTGCTGAATAATTTCTTTTAGTATGGAGTCCAAGTTTCTATTAGTTTCTGTTTTGTCAGGAAGACCAATGATTCTCAAATTGTCTCTTCTAGACCTATTTTCTTGGCCTATTAACTTCTCATTGAGATATTTCATGTTTCCTTCTATTTTAGCAGTCTTTTGACTTTGCTTTATCAATTCTTGATGTCTTGTGAGATCATTGGCTTCTAATTGCCCAATTCTAACCTTTAGAGACTGTTTTTTGGCTAAAATCTTTTGGTTTTCCTTTTCAGTCTGGTCTATCTGGTTCTTCAAGGCTTCCAGCTGGTCATTTCTTGCCTTTAATTTGCTTATCAATTCATTTGATTTGAGAGCCTCACTTTCCAATTGAGAAATTCTACCTTTGAAACTGTTATTTTCTTGCTAGATCCATTCCATCTTTCTCATGATCACAGATTTGAACTTTTCAAGATCTTGTGACTCATTTTCATATCTTGGGGAAGGTTTGGATGTCTTTAATTATTTGTCCTCCTCTGTTTTCTGTTTTTTTTTTCTGTACAGAAGTTATCAAGTATTCGAGTTTTTTTCTTGGTCTTCTTGTTTATTTCTTGGGCTTTGTTTGGCATTATTGTGATTTATCTGCCAGAAGGCTGATTATGGTAATCTGATTCTCTTTGGATGGAGTTAGGGAGCAGTTTTTGCCTGAGGCTACTTTGTGAGTCTCCTGGCTTCTCAGGGGACCCTCCTGGGGTCTCTGGTCTAGCTGTTTTCAGGGTCAAGCTCCCATGGTCCTAGTTGGCTACCCAGAGCCCAGAACTTGGCCCACGCTTGCTCCTCCACCTGAGATTTTCCCCTGTGTTTGAGCGCACTAGGTGCTGCTGCTGCCTGTCTCAGCCCCACTTCCATGTCCAAGGTCTGAGTTTTCCAGCCACCTGGGATCTCATGTCTTTCTGCTCTCAGGGGCAAGCTCCTAGTAGTACCAGCTAGCTGCCAAGGGGCTAGATTTTGTGCCCCTGTTCGCTCTAACTCTGGAGCATTGCCTCTGCCTCTGGTACTATGGGTGAGGGAGGGGTGATCCGCTCGCATTTTGATGGGAGCTTTTTCCCCTCTTATGGTGTGGAAGTGCCCAAGTCCCATGTACCTTCGATACTGCGCCCTATTGTGGGGTCCCTTCTTTCATCTGGATTTGTTGGGGTTTTGTTTGTTTGTTTGTTTGGAAGTACTTTATATCCATTGGTAAGGAGAGAAAGTTGCCCTGCCTCTACTCTGCCACCATCTTAACCCTGAAGTGTGTTGATAACACTTTTATTTCAACTATGAAATCACATAAAGCTGCCCTGTTATTTTTGGAAACAGGTACAAACCTGCCAAAGTACTGAAAAGAATAAATCATTTGGGTGTTTATCCTTTCCTCACCATTTGGATTTGAATGTAATATGATTGTTTGGTTTTGTTTTAGGTCTTACCAAAGTCTTACCAAAAAGTTGGGTTGCTATGGGGGTTGGATGATCTAAGATCTTCCTTCCAATTCCCAATTCTAAAATAGTCTAGGTTTCCCAATATGTCATCTCACTCCATCCCCGTAGCTATTCTTTTATGTCTATGGTTTCTACCTTTGATGTTAACTTTGATTCTATGGCTGACTGAGAACCATCGAATTTGACTGAAACCTTTATATTGACTCTCTCTTGTGTTTGTAGCACACTGCATCCTCATTTCTACTTCTTAAAATCCCTCTTTTCATTCCAGACTCAATCCAAGAGCTACTTCCTACATAAAGTTTTTTGAATATATTTCCTTTATAAATATCTATTATCTATACCCTGCTACCAAGGCTAAAGTCTCCTTGAGAATTAGATCTCTTTCACTTTTGTGTTTTTTATTCCTATCATCTAGCAAAGTTCCTGGCATACACTAGGTATTTGTTGACTGATTTAATGATCTACTGACAGTAATGTAGGCCTGGGATTGCTAGGAGTGCATAGAGCCCAAAGCTGTAACAACTTGAGATTCCTGGACACCTGTAGAACTACTTTCTCTGTATCCCATTTGGAATGAGTGGAGCAAGATACTCTAATCATTCTAAGAGAGCTTCATGAGTCTCATAAACAACAGTTGTATCTGTTACCTTCCAAAAGATCAATATTATCACCAGTGATAATAACTTGTAACCAGCCATTACTGGCATTATAAAACTCAACATGAATCTCTTTCCCCTTCCTTCTACAAAAATCACCTTTGCAGCCAATAAGTGAATGGCCTTCCTGACATTTTTCACACATGACAATCTATCTGCTTTCTTGGGGCCTTTGCTTTGACTATATCCCAAGGCCTGAAGACTTTCTGCCTTACCTCCATATTTTAGTTTCCTGGGCTTCCTTTATGACTTAGAGGCAGCTAAGTGGCTCAGTGAATTGAGAGTCAGGCATAAAGGTGGGAGGTCCTGGGTTCAAATGTGATCTCAGACATTCCTGATCTATGTGAGCCTTTACCCCAATTGCCTACCCCTTATCATTTTTTATCAGAACAGATACTTAGTATTGATTTTAAGGCAGAAGGTAAGGATTAAAAAAAATTAATGCTAATCTTCCATTCTACAAGACACCTTTACCAGCATCCCTTTGCCTCTAACCATCATTCTCTTCCCCTCATACTGGGGGTTTCCTTCTAAGATTACCTTCTATATGTGTACATAGTATTTCTAGCATGATGTCTCTCCCATTCGAATGTAAGCTCCTTGAGAGTAGAGTCCATGTTTTTTACCTTCCTTTATCAGTATTTATTGCCTAGTATATAGTAAGTGCTTAATAAATGTTTACTGATTGTTGACTGACTCAACAACAGGTAAGAAATTGCTCTTTGAGCATGCCCACAACATTCAGTCACACCCTTTGACATTGTCCTTGAGCTTTATTGCATTAGCAAAGTCAATAAGCATTTTTTAAAGGAAGGAAGAAAGTACACAAGTATTTATTGACTACTATGTGACAGGTGCTGTGCTAAATGCTTTATAAACATTATTGTGGTGAGAACCCCTCTTTGACTTGGGCACCAGGCCAGGAAAACATCGAATTGTACAAAAGTCACTGTCTTCTTGAAGTTGTTGGGGATTTGATAGTATTAATTATAAAGACCAAAACATTGGCTATCATTTGCTTTGCAAAGTCCAAGTCTGAATTTGCAACTGAACTTGATGGTTGACACTCTAACAATGTGTGGAAAGACAGAATGCACCTGGTCAGCGTGACCATCAGATGGTTTTCTGAGTGATTTATTTTGCCTTTTTATTTTAACTTTAAAAATAAAAGAGCATGTCATGAAAAAAAATACTCTGCTTTCTAGAATCTGGGAAAAAATCCCAAATGGAGCCATTCACATCTGCAGAAAGTCTTCCTGACATTTTTGCACAAACATTTCCTCAAAGGCTCAGAATTTCAAGGAGCAAAACATCCTCCTCATGAAGAAAATAGGCAGCAGGGTTTGGCCAGTCTCCTGCCTAAAAGTGAAGAGGATGTGCAAATTTTTGCCTCTGACCTGCCAATTATGTAATTGTCCCTCTTACCTGGAAAAGAGACATTAATTAGCCTGGGGCTCCCTGCATGAGCTATTCCCAGGAGAGCCAATTGTCCTGGACTCTGGCTATTAGTGAACCCCTATACTTCTAGGAAGTATCTGTGCAGTGACTAAGGGGAACCAGTGGTTGAAGACAACGAAGTTGCTTCAGCTAGCATTAAACAAAACAAAACAAAACAAAACAAAACCTGTATATACAATCAGTGACTACTATCTATCTCACTTCCCCTCAACACACAGATTTACAAGGGGTGGATTACTGACTGCCTAATAACATTCTTTTATCCTATCCATTTACTTCCTTAAGCTGCAAAATTTTTTTGACCATAGATCTTTTTGCAGATTTTTTAAAATTTAAAGATATTTTATTTTCCCAATTATATGTAATAACAATTTTCAACATACATTTTCCAAAATTATAATATCCAAATTGTCTCCCTCTCCCCTATTTCCCCCATCTCAGAAATTGTAAGCAATTTGATCTGGGTTGTACATATACTATCATGCAAAACATATGCCTATATTGGTCATTGTCATAAGAAAATACTCATAGAAAACCAAAACCCCCAAATAAAACTGTAAAAAAAAACAATGTGAAAGTTAGCATGCTTTGATCAGCTTCTGATTACAAGAGTTCTTTCTCTGGAGGTAGATAGCATTCTTTGTCATAAATCCTTTAGAATTATATCAGATCACTGTAAGTAGCCAAGTCTTTCATTGTTGATCATTCCACAATACTGCTGTTTCTATATAAAATGTTCTCCTGGTTCTGCTTATTTTTCTCTCCATCAGTTCATGTAGATCTTTTCAGTTCATGTAGATCTTTCAGGCTCTTCCTAAAATCATCCTGCTTATCATTTCTTATAGCATAATAGTATGTCATCACAAATGTATGCCATAATTTGTTCAGCCCTTCCCTAATTGATGGACGTTCTTCAACTTCCAATTCTTTGCCCCCACAAAAAGAGCTGCTATAAAAACTTTTGTAAGGCAGGTCCTTTCCCCTTCTTTATGATCTCTTTGGTTAATAGACCACATAGCAGTATTACAGAATCAAAAAGTAAGCACTTTTATAGCTCTTTGAGGAGAGTTGCAAATTGCCCTCCAGAATGGTTGGATCAGTTCATTACTCCACCAACAGTGCGTTAGTGTCTCAATTTTGCCACATCCCCATCAAGATGTATCACTTTCATTTACTGTCATATCAGCCAATTTGATAGATCTGAGGCGGTACCTCAAAGTTCTTTTGATTTGCATTTCTCTAATCAAAATGATTTATAGTGTAACAAATAAAATTAATATAGAAGGGTATATTAAAATACTATCACAATAGCCTTTTTTCACACAATTATTGATAGTTTTGATTTCTCCATCTGAAAATTGCTCATTCATATCCTTTGATCATTTTATCAGTTGGGGAATGACTTGCATTCTTATAAATCTGACTTTAGTTCTCTATAAATTTAAGAAATTAAAATTTTGTCAGAGAAGTTTTTATGAAAAATTTTTCTCCATTTGCTTTTTTTCCCTTTTAATTTTGGTTACATTGATTTTGTTTGTGCAAAAGTTTCTTAATCTAATATAGTCGACATTATTCATTTTGCATCTTGTAATGTTCCCTATCTGTTGTTCAGTTATAAATTCTTCCTTTCTCCATAGATATTCCAGATCAACTATTCTGTTTCCTACTAATTTACTTATGGTATCTTTCTTCATATCTAAATCATATACCCATTTTGACCTTATCTTGGTATAGGGCAGTGATGATGAATCTTTTAGAGATGGACATCCAGGCTCTGACCCCATCCCCCAAACCAAGAGCCATGCCTGCCCCCCCCCACAGAACACATGCTATGCCCTTTTGCCCCACCAAGTGCTGGGCATGCCTAACCCATTACCCCATCCAGAGGAGGGAAAAAACGCTCCCATTGGGCTTCTGGGCAGAGGGGTGAATGATGTGAAAAAATGTTATCAGGTGTGGTGGAAAGGGAGAGGAGAGCAATTCCACTTGAATCCCTCTGCCTTTCTAGTAGCAAACTCTAGGGGTGGGGAGTTGAGGGGGAGGGTAGCCATGTGCCCACAGAGAGCATAAGACAGTTTTGGTGCTTTGGGCTGCATATTGATGACACTTTTTTTTCCCCTTCAAAGTTGCCCTGGATGTGTATTTTATCATGATTTCATCCCTGTGAACATCTTGGGCAGAAATGGAGAACTCACAGGATAATTTGTGTTGAAGGTGATTCCCCGCCATGAAAAGAGCCTTCATTCTGGACATTTAATGGTTTCTATAAAGGAAGTTATGGAGGTGAGAAGAGTATGTTAGAAGGCATATAGGGAAGGAATGAAAAAAAAAATCTCTTCTTCCGACCGTGCTCCCAGAAATCGTCCTTCCCATTTCAATGGAGAGAATCAAATTGAGTGTTGCCTACTGCCTACCTGGTTAAGGAAAGAAATATTAATTTAGCTGATATGTTCTAGCCCTTACAAGACATTTCCATCTCCAATTAGCATCTCCTTTCTTTTGGTTATCTTGCCTAATGAGGCTCCTATGGCTTCCTCTTTGTCCATGGACCCTACCCAGGATGCTCTCTATTGTGCATCTTTGTTTCATAGATTTAGAGCTGGCAGGAAACTCAGAGACCATCTATTAAAACACCTCCCATTAAACCAATGAGAAAATCGAGGAGTAGGAATTTTAAGTGACTGAAATAAGTGACTTACCTAAGGTCACACAGGTCAAGGGCTTTCTTTATACCTCTAGCAATTAGCATAGTACCTGACACATAGAAGGTACTCAGCAAATGTTTATTGAACATTCACTGATTGGTGAGGTATGAACCCAGGACCTCTGTCTATAAGACTTGTTTTCAGTGTATTACTCTGCCTTCTTTCCCCAACCAAAATACATCTGTCTTGTGTCCCAGTCCCTTTCTAGACCTGTTCAATGACAGACCTATCTAATAAGATAAACTAATCTGTATGCTAAGATGTTGATGGTTAATAATGATTTAATAACAAAATTATTATAGTAATAAATATTAAATAATATGAAAAACTAAATTATTAGATTAACTTTTATTAAATTAATTGAATCTAAATCAAATTATTAAATTAAAATATTTTAAAATATTAAATTTTTAATGTGCTTTAAAATTTCTCATCTTATAAAATAAGATGGTTATATCAAGTAAAATTTAGTCAGTTTCAGCTCTAATGTATTCTTTTTACTCTTTCTGGGTAACATATGTACATTTCATTAAAGTCTTTGCTTCTTTAACTCAAAAAATGGATGTAGCCCTTTTAGGAACCTTGGTTACAGTTATTGGAAGGAGAGTCTCTGAACTTCTGGAATAACAAAATATAAATGACTATAGATTCATCTATGACTGAGATAGGACCTGATATCAACACATTGAGTTTTATTTGATTTGAACATGTGTCATGGCTGAAATAAGAATGTCTACTCATCTGGATGATGATTGGCCCAACTACAACTTGAGGACAAAACCTAAGAATAATGTAGGGAATATTAAGGGTCAAAAGAACTTCTTTCCCCAAGGTGACTAATTTTCTTTGAAATATCTGGAAAAGCATTTAATTTATTTTGCCTTAGTTTTATTATCTGTAAAATGTGGGACTAGCTTAGATAATCTTTTAGGTATTTTGAGATCTATGTTCCTAAATCTAAGCTTAGAGAAATTCTTAGAGTTTAAGAAATAGTACATTTCAGAAGGCAGAACCCATCATACTTTTTGTAACAAAAAATAGATTCTGAAAAATATTTCATTGAGTTAATAGTAAACCTTAAAATGGCAAGACTAGCACAAAAAATTCCATTAATTTCTTAGCCCCACCAAAGTTACCAACTAAGGCTGAACTTTGATACTTTCAATTTCCTTTCAAAACATTTCACTAAGTTAGTAAAGTCATAGGTAACAAACTGCAACTGGGTCAGCCAGTTAGGCAGCATTGTAGGTTAGGCAGGTTGGTCTCCCTTGGGCCCCACCAAAAAAGTATTATGGGTAAGAGGGAGCAAATATAGCTATTAGAATGGAGCTAGACAGGGAGAGGTACATGGAGGATATTCAAGTAGGATAATTCTAGACAAAGTTCAATGGAAAAACAAAAAGGCATGTGTGAAGGCCAAGTAGGTGCTGCAGGGGATAAGGCACTGGACCTAAAATCAGGAAGACTTCAGTCCAAATCCAGCTTCACAATTTACTGAGTGATGCTGGACAAATCACTTCACTACTGTCTGCCTCAGTTTCCTCAACTGCAAAATGGGGATAATAATAGCACTTGTCTCAAAGGTTTGTCGTATGGATCAATCAAATGAGATAATATTTGTAAAACAGTACAATTCCAGGTTCCTAATAAGCACTTAATTTTTTTTTTCTTTTAGGGAATGAGAATGGATAGAGGTAGAAAGCAATTCATTTTCTACTTAAAACATATGAAAGAATAATCAGAAGATAGAGGCGTGGTGCTCAATAGTGAAGTTATAGTACTGCTGAAGTAACCAGAAATCAAAATCAGAAACACAATGTGAAATTCAATATTACACTTTGGAAGGGGGTGAGTGAGATGTAACTTAGGTGTGACTTCTAAGAGAAAGCCAGCAAGGAAGTGGAAACATTTTCACTAGTCTGTGGTTAAGCATTGCCTATAACTTGGTATCCTGTTCTGAACTCTAAATCCTCCCAACTCCTGCCTCCTACATAGACATCTTCCTTCCCTTAGAATGTGTCATTGTTCATACTAAGCACTGGATAAGATGAGGTTAAATTTATCTTCCATTTTCAGAGAAGCAAAAGCCCTAAGTAAATAGCATTTAAAAAAGAGGAACATTGCAAGTATAGGACTACAATATGGGAATATATTTTTGTATTCAAAGGGAAGGGAATGCAAAGTAGTCACAGTCTATTGACAAAGGTTAGAGTGATATGCTTTTAATGGGCTTCTTCCATCTGTTTAATTTATACTCAATGCATTCTGGCTCCATATCTCAAAATTAGGAAATATTTTATATCCTTCCAGGTATTCATTCACCATGATATGAAAAGACTTGAAGAAGAAAGAGAGCCAACTCTGCCTTGTGTTTTTTTTTCTTTTTCTACTTTATTTTAACAGCTAAAAGTCCTAAAAGTATATTTTGGACTTTTTAGTCTAATACTTGGTCTTGTCCTCAAGTGAACTACTGCTGTATATAACAAAATTTAATCATTACTTCTGGATAAATTTATTGTTGGGTTTTTTTAAGGGAGCAAATGGGCACTTAATTAAGTAAAGCCTCCTTCCAAAGGTTATGGAATATCTAATACGTGGCTAGTCCCAGTTAGTTCTCTTCAGAGAACATCTGCAGACTCCTGCTGATCGGTTAATTGGACAGATGCCCAGATGCTAGATGGCTATCTTCTGCCTTGTGTAATAACAGAAAGGCAGGGCACTCAGAGTAGGTGAACAATAACAGAGGAGGACTAAACAGAATTGGGAAATGTATCAGGTACCTTATCTCTTAACATTCTCAATGTCTGAGACACAACCAGGATGGGATAATTAAGACTTTTGCCCTAAGGCACTAAAATTTAGATGGGCACATCTCTAGTGATTTTCTGTCAGCCCTGGTACAATGCTCCTATACTGCTTTCTAGCTATCTTGGGTTTGACACAAGTACCAACATGCCACTCCTTAACCAGAAAGGTTTGCTTTCTCTATATCATTTTTCCCAGGATTTGGGAGGTCAAGGGTTGTTAGACACATTTCAAGAGGGGTACAGACCAGACACGTAGGTAGATGGAGCCATTTTACTGCATACCTATATCCCAGGAAAGATTTTCTATGGGATACTGAGACCTTTCTTCATTCAAGGGGGTGCTCTGGCCCAACCATGCCCTATTCCCTTCTTTAGTGGCATCCTCTCCAGAATTAATCTTCATATCTCTCACCAAGATCTCCTGTCTTTCCCAACCCCACCTGTTTATTCCAGGTGCCAGAATCACTTCTATTCTTCCAAGGTGTCCTATAGCTAGTTATAGTGGAACCAGGGAAGTGCCCATAGAGTCCATCCCAAAAAATGAGTCTGAAACCAGCAATGCAAAATGCAAAGGGACTTTATTGTCTAGCTTAAGGCTAGGGGCTCATGCTGACAAGTCAGCGTGGACCCTGAGTTGTGCAAGAGCCAAATATTTAAGGATGAGCAGGCAGGGGGTCGGGGCGCAGGATCTTGGGGACAGGATGTCTGCCTGGTTGAAATTCCTGCAGATAGGGGGATGTCTGCAAGGTGGGTGTTCCTGTAGGTAAGGGGGATATTGCAGATAGGGCTGTTTTATCATGCAAGGATTAGGATCTGGAGACCACAGGTCTCCAAGCCTATTTCACTATAGTATCATACAGGGGTCTGGATTTTTAATTATGACTCTCTCTAGGTTCCAAACCAGGAGATAAAACTTGGAATCACAGGACCTGAGCTCAAATAAGAATCATCACGTATTACCTATATGACCTTGGGCAGATCATTACTCTCTCTAGGCTTTAATTCCCTTGCTTATAAAATGAAAGATTGAACAGATGCCCTCCGAGATGCCTTCTAGGTCTAGATTTCTGAATCTAAGATGATTGATTCTATAAACAGGCATAAAATAAATTAGTCCATTAGGCTTGAGTTTATTTTAGCATTTGTATATTTTAACAGATCATTATTAATATTCGCAGGCATTATGAGTCCAAGATAGTTTATTAAAGAGTTATATTATCTCTGAAAGTCATCTTGGACCTGGCCCTGTTTGGTGAAGTGGGTTGCTTAGAGTTGAATTTCGGAGCCACGATGACCACTCTGCTAGGATATAGCTTACTGAGTGCTGGCCAGTTTAAATAGAGACAAGAATTTTCTGGGGAGGTGGCACTCTAGCTAGAGGGAGAACTAAATAAAAAGGGATGATGAGTCAGAGTATCTGATAAGGGAGATGCAGAGAGCATAAACAAAAACTAAGGAATCCAGTCATAGAAGAGGTAGCTGCAAGAAGAATTGTATGGGTAATGGGGGGAGATAATTCATCAATGTCCAATAAGAAAGATGCAGGGAATGTAAACAGAAACTTGAGCCAGGAAATTAATAAATGGGGGAGTTACTGGCAAGAGGGTTCAGAATGTGGGTTCTAGTAATGCCTTAATTTGCTTATTTCATCAATTGGCTTAATGTCCCAATCTTTCATGTCTGTGTTGGTGGCAGGCTAAAGACAGAATACTAATACACCTATGGGTCCAACCCCTAGGTGGGCCACTTAGCATTCCTGTGTTTTGTAGCCAAGGAACAAAAGAATGAGAACGTATAGTTTAATTAGACAAGTAAAGATTTGTTTTTATGGTGTACATGTACATGGCAGTGCAAGGCCCTTTGCTAGGTACTTCAGAGGGAAAAGATGAAGTAAAAGTCATGTTTCCTGTCCTCTAGGAGCTTACAGTCTATTTGTTAGAATTTATAATTTTTGGGGGGGATCACAGTAGCAGTGTTGCCATTAAAAAATAAGAGAAACAAGATAATTGAGCTATAGGATGATAAGGCACCAACTACTTTCAAGAAGTCTAAGGAAGGGCAGCAGCTTCTCTCCCATATAGGGGTTGCCTAAAAACAATTAGATAATACCTGAAAAAGGCAGAACTTTTTGACTGTTCTTCTAAGCTGATCCAATGAACTGCGACCTTTTTCTTTACTAATTGGAGAGATTATGAGAGCATAATTGATCATTCTACAAACCTCAGGTTGTATCCACAGTGAGTAACTAAAAAAAGCTCTACTTAATAGTGAAGCTAGATTTAAAAACTATATTTGGTTTGTTATTTTGTGACATTTTCATATCTGGGTGTTGGGACCAGAACACAGAAGACTTCAACAGTGATTAATATTTGTATCACAAGGTCATTACTAGCTCTGTTTTTGACAATACCTTGTGAACCCTTCCCTATTACATTGAGTCTGCGTGTGATAGAGGCTGACAATAAATGATTAAAGACCACAGTAAGTGGTATAGAGATCTGACATCACATTAATGAATTAAAAAGTTAACTCAGAGCATGTTCCAGTGACATCTCTATCAAGGCTAAGAAAACAACTTTTTTTTTCCCTATCCTTATACTTGTTTTGAAGTTCAAAAATATAGACACAAGCAGTATTTAGTTCAGTCTGAAAATATCTCCATGGTGGGGGAGGGGGATAAAATAAGAAAAGATTTAATTTTCTCCTACTTTCAAAATTAGGAACTAGATAGGAATAAATTTCCTACATTAGTACTATCACAAACCAAACAGACCACAGTAGTTCATGAAAATATATCGCCATATGGTTCATAGCTAAAGAAGGCATATTTGTTATTCCTTGTCTATCTGCTAATGAATGGAATTCCTCCCCCACTCCCAACCCCCAGCATGCTAATTTTCCTCCTTAAAGTTTCTCTTTGCTGGCAGTAATTGTTTTGAAAATTCTAGGTAACTCTCAATGTGACCTTATCCCCATTGCTCTTCTAGCTCTTCCAAAAGTGGTTAAGCTCAGGACACCCCACTTAATTCCAAAGGCATTCCAATCAAGAAACATGATATCATAGTCTCTTAAGATCAAAAGAAAAATGGCTCTTCTTCAATTTACAAACTCATGAATTATGTTATTTCCTTTTTGTTTTCATCTAAGAGATTCTAATATCATAAACTAATGAAAAGAAGGAATGCTTGGAGTAGTTCCTTAGATGTAGCATCTACCATTTGAAATCCTCATATGTTATCCACAGTAGGTAATTGAGAAGTTCTGTTTGATGGTAAAGCTAGCTTTAAAAACCATGTAATTGGCAAAGTATGTCTTTGCCACCTTGAACATCACTATAATCATTCTCCCCCAAAATTCCTCCGCTCCCAACATTCTTGGTGTTGTAAAATATTTCTCTTTGAAAACCCTAACCAAATCTATTCTCACATCCTAGAGTCAGGAAAAGAGATCCCAGTTCAAACCTCACCCTGACATTTATTAGCATGTGGTCATAATAAAAAATCAATTAACCTCTCTGAATGTTTTCTTATCTGAAAAATAGAGATGAGAACAATTATCCCTCCTACAGTGTTGCTAAAAGGCTCAGGTGAGTGCTTTGCAAGCTTTAAAGTGCTACATAAATGGAAATTTTGATTATGATGATTGCTAATAGCATTAAATCCAGCCCTTTCCAAGGGAAAATACATTCCAAAATCAAAGCTTTAAGCTATAGAAGTTAAAGTTTAACTGGAATTTCAGATATCTGCCAATAAAATTAGTAAGAATTTCATTCTTGGCTATCTGCCCTCTACCCTTGAATTCACCCCATGTAAATTCAAATCACTCACTTTGCCTATAAATAAATCTGGCCCAATTTTGTAGGCTCCTGAAACTTGAAGGGATCTTTGGAAATAAACTACTCTCAAATATAGCCTCAGGCACTTCCCAGCTGTGTGACATTGGGCTTGTCACCTAATCCCTATTGCCTGGCCATTACCACTCTTATTGCTCAGAATCAATGCATAAGTTTTTATTCTAAAATGGAAAGTAAGAGGGGTTTTTTCTTACATTATTATTTTTTAAATTTTAATTACAAATTCTCACATAAGATTTCCAAAGTCATGGGATCCATAATACCTCCATACCTTCTTTCTTCTCCCCTCCAAGAGCTGACAAGCAATTCAATCTGGGTTGTACATGCATTATAACAAAAAACACATTTCCATATTAAACATTTTTTAAAAATGAATAATCTTGTAGAACCAAAATCCCAAAACATATACTCAAATAAACAAGTGATAAATCATATCTATTTCATCTACAATTCTACTCCACTGATATTTTCTCTAGATGTAGATAACATTCTTTTTCAACATTTATTAATATTCGTTTTTAACATGGTTACATGATTCATGCTCCTACTTTCCCCTTTAACCCCCTGCAACTCCCCCATAGCCAACACACATTTCCACTGGTTTTATCATGTGTTGTTGATCAAAACCTATTTCCAAATTGTTGTTAGTTGCATTGGTGAGGTAGCTTCGAGTCCACATCCTCAATCATGTCCTCCTCAGCCCATGCGTTCATGCATTTGTTTTTCTTATATATTTCCTCTCCTGCAGGCCTTCCTCTGAATATAGGTAGCGTTCTTTACCATAAATCCCTCAGAATTGTCCTGTGTCATTGCATTGTTGCTGGTACAGAGGTCCATTACATTTGATTTTACCACAGTATATCAGTCTTTGTATACAGTGTTCTTCTGGCTCTGCTCCTCTCACTCTGCATCAATTCCTGGAGGTCTTTCCAGTTCACGTGGAACTCCTCCAGTTTATTATTCCTTTGAGCTCAATAGTATTCCATCACCAGCATATACCACAACTTGTTCAGCCATTCCCCAATTGAAGGACACAGCCTCCTTTTCCAGTTTTTTTGCCAATACAAAAAGCGCAGCTATAAATATTTTCATACAAGTCTATTTATCTATGATCTCTTTGGGGTACAAACCCAAAAATGGTATGGCTGGATCAAAGGGCAAGCATTCCTTTATAGCCCTTTGAGCATAGTTCCAAATTGCCAGCCAGAATGGTTGGATCAGTTCACAGCTCCACCAGCAATGTATTAATGTCCCAATTTTGCCACATCCCCTCCAGCATTCATTACTCTCCCCTTCTTTCAATTTAGCCAATCTGCTAGGTGTGAGGTGATACCTAAGAGTTGTTTTGATTTGCATTTCTCTAATTATTAGAGATTGAGAACACTTTCTCATGTGCTTATTGGTACTTTTGAATTCTTTACCTGAAAATTGCCTATTCATGTCTCTTGCCCATTTATCAATTGGGGAATGGCTTGATTTTTTTATACAATTGCTTTAACTCCTTGTATATTTGAGTAATTAGACCCCTGTCAGAGTTTTTCGTTATAAAGATTTTTTCCCA
>NC_058134.1:86359376-86395407 GCF_016433145.1 Gracilinanus agilis
TGGTAAGGGTGGGCAATGGGGGTCAAGTGACTTGCCCAGGGTCACACAGCTGGGAAGTGGCTGAGGCTGGGTTTGAACCTAGGACCTCCTGTCTCTAGGCCTGACTCTCACTCCACTGAGCTACCCAGCTGTCCCCATATGTGTTTTTTGTAGACAACATATGGTAGGCCTTTGATTTCTAATCCACTCTGCTATTTGCTTCTATTTTATGGGCAAGTTCATACCATTCACATTCAGAGTTATAATTACATGTATTCGCCAACAATAGAGTTCCTTACAGAGAATTATACCTAGCATTTCTCCACATAGGAATACAAAAAATTAATTCTTATTGAAGCCCTGAAATAGGCAAATTTCAAAAAAACAAGTTTTCTTTCTTTCCCCTCTGTTTCTTATTTAACTTTTCATGTTTCTCTTGATTTTTGTGGTTGGATATCGAACTTTCCATTTAGTCCTGGTCTTTTCTGTGCAAATATTTGGAAATCTTCTATCCTGTTGAAGGCCCATACATTCCCCTAGAAGTATATAGTCAGTTTTGATGGGTAGGTGATCCTTGGTTGTAGACCTAGTTCTCTTGCCTTTCTGAATATCATATTCCAAGTCTTGCGGTCTTTTAGCATGGAGGCTGCCAGATCCTGTGTGATACTGATTGGTGCTTCTTGATATCTGAATTGTCTCTTTCTGGCTTCTTGTAAAATTTTTTTCTTTTATTTGGAAGCACTTGAATTTGGCAATCTTGGGGTTGTCTTTTCAGGGTCTAGTGTAGAGGGTGATCTATAGATCCTTTCAATTTCTATATTGCCCTCTTATTGTAGAACTTCATGGCAGTTTTGCTGAATAATTTCTTTTAGTATGGAGTCTGAATTCCTATTAATTTCTGCTTTTTCAGGGAGACCTATGATTCTCAAATTGTCTCTTCTAGACCTGTTTTCTTGATCTGTCACTTTCTCATTGAGATATTTCATGTTTCCTATTTTATCAGTTTTTTGACTTTGCTTTATTTGTTCTTGCTGTCTTGAGAGATCATTAGCTTCTAATTGTTCTATTCTAGCCTTTAGAGACTGGTTTTCCTTTTCAATCTGGTCATTTCTGTTCTTCAATTTACTTGCCTCACTTTCCAATTGTGAAATTCTGCCTTTTAAACTGTTATTTTCTTGCCTGATTTTGGCTTCCAATTTGTGTACCATTTCGTTTGATTTTGGGGAATCTTTCTTCAGTTGGGAGTTTCTGTCTTCTAACATGTTAATTTCCTTTTGAGCTATTTCCCACTTCTCTCACCAAATCTCTTCCATCTTTCTCATCATCTCAGATTTAAAATCTTCAAGAGCTTGTGACCAGTTTTCATTATTTTGGGATGGTTTGGATATGATTATTTGTTTGTTCTCCTTTGCTGTTTGCTCTGTTGTCTGGATTTTCTCTATGTAAAAGTTGTCGAGTGTTAAAGATTTTTTCTTGTTGATCTTTCTCTTTTGGGGTTCTTGTGAATGGCTTGCCATTGTGAGCCGTGTGCCCTCTCAGGTTTATCCTCACACCCAGGGTCTGTCTGCACTCTTTAGGCTCCTGAGGTCTCAAGTTGTTCTCAGAGTCAAGCCTCCTGGTGGTCCCCTTGCTTGTTCCTCTGCCCAAAGCTCCTTAAACAGTCTCAGGGCACTGCTTCCACAGTCATGCACCCCTCTGCACTGGGTCCCCACCCAAGGTCCATGCCTGCACTCAGGATCTGCGTCTGTACCTGCACTCAAGATCTGTGTTCAAAGTCTGTGCGTTCTTTAGCCTCTAGGGGCCTTAAATCTTACTGCTCTCAGGAGCAGGTGGTCCTAGGTAGCTGCCAAGATCTTAATGGATGCTACAAACTTGTTCTAGCTCTTGTGAGCTGGCTTTGACCCTGTAGGTGGTGTAGGGGGGGGAGAGGGGGTTGCTTAGCTCAAATTTATTGAGAGATATTTCACCCCCTTATAGCATGGAAATGCCCCAATCCCAAGTACCTTCAATGCTGAGCCCTTTTGTGGGGCCCCTTCATTTCATCTGGATTTGTTTTTATATCCTCTTGAGGAGTCCTATATGTGTGGGTTAGGAGAGATTAAGCAACTGCTTTTTAATCTGCCGCCATCTTAACCCAGAAGCTGCAACTGTCCTACTCTACCATCTTGGCTCCTCTAGAAGTCATCTGTTTTTCAACTCTTTGGGATGTAAGGGGGGGAAATGGGGGTTTTGAGTGGGTGAATATTAAAAGGTTTGGTCACCAGGGAACTGAATAATTATCAATCCCCAATTAAAGAATAACCTCAAGTCAAATGACTTTTATGGAAGTTTATTTACAAATGAGAAGAGGAAGAGTAAATAAGGAAATGGGAGAGAGGATAAAATAGGATAAGAAATCTAACACACTAGGTAATTTGCTCCAATCCCCTAGTTTAACCCAGACAGATCTAATTAGCACTCAGGCAAGAAAAGTTCGGCCTTGAAGGCAGAGTGATGGAAGGCCCTGGAATTCCAGGAATATTTAGTCTTTACACTCACCATGTCTAATTCTAAGAGAAAGATTTAAGAAAAGTTTCACCAAGATCTTAAGATCCCAGGTCCAGCCCTCTTCCAGGTCCAAGACACAAATAAGAAGAGACCCTCAGCTCACTGAACTCTCTTTTTAAAGGAGCCTCTTCCATGTCACTTTCTGTGCCTTCCTCTTAGTTTCTATGCCCAATCACAATAGATGCTTTTCTTAGGACTGCCCAGGAGGCAGTCAGTAAATTCTGATTTGTCACTCTATCACACGTGGGTTACAGACCTCCCAACTTGTGAGTTAACTAGAGATGTTTTCACCTTTGGTGATTAAATCTAAAGATGGGCTGGGTACATTTAATCTCGTTATCATAGGATACAGATCCAGAACTGGTATTACTGGATCAAAAGGTAAACATTCTTAATCAAAACAATTCTGAGATACCACCTCACACCTAGCAGATAGGCTAATAGGACAGTGAAGGAAAGTAATACATGTCAGAGGGGATGTGGCAAAATTGGGACACTAATGTGTTGCTGGTGGAGTTGTGAATTGATCCAACCATTCTGGAAGGCAATTTGGAACTGTGCCCAAAGGGCTTTAACAGACTGCCTACCCTTTGATCTATTCATATCACTGCTGGGCTTGTACCCCAATGAGATAATAAGGAAAATATGCGTAAAAAACATTTATAGCTGTGTTCTTTGTGGTACAAAAAATTGGAAAATTAGGGGATGCCCTTCTATTGGGGAATGACTGAACAAATTGTGGTATCTGGTGGTGATGGAACACTGTTGTGAATAATGAACTTTAGGAATTCCATGTTAACTATAAAGACCTCCAGGAATTGATGCAGAGAAAAAGGAGCAGAACCAGGAGAACATTGCATATAAAGACTGATATTCTGTGGCACAATCAAACATAATGGACTTCTCTACTAGCAGCAATGCAATGATCCAGGACAATCCAGAGGAACTTATGAGAAAGAACACTATTCACATCCAGAGAAAGAAGTGTGGGAGTAGAAACACAAAAGAAAAACATTTTCTTGATCACATAGTTCAATAGAGATATGCTTAGGGAGGTAGACTCTAAATGATCACTTTATTGCAAATATTAATAATATGGAAATAGGTTTTGAACAATGATACATGTAAAACCAAGTAGAACTGCTTGTTGGCTATGGGGGGGAGAGAAGAGGAGGGAAAGAATGTGAATCCTGTAACCATGGAAAAATATTATAAATTAATTAATGAAATAATAAATTTAAAGAAAAAAAAAAGGTATGCATTCCTTTATAGCCTTTTGGGCATAATTCCAAATTGCCCTCCAGATCAATTCACAGCTCCACCAGCAATACATTAGTTTCCCAATTTCACCATATTCCATCCAATTAATACTTCTAATTAAGAGGGATTTAGAACATTTCTTCATATGATTATTGATAGCTTTGATTTTTTCATCCAAAAACTGCTTATCCATATCCTTTGATCATTTATCGATTGGGGAATGACTTGTATTTTTACAAATTTGACTTAGTTCTTTATATATTTGAGAAATGAGACCTTTATCAGAGAATGTTATACATTTTTTCAGTTTGTTGTATCCCTTCTAATCATGGTCGCATTGGTTTTGTTTACAGAAAACCCTTTTAATTTAATATAATAAAAATTATTCATTTTATATCTTATAATGTTCCCTATCTCTTGCTTGTTCATAAATTCTTCCCTTCTGCATACAGTTGAGAGATAAACTATGATATGTTTCCTTAATTTATTTAAAATATCACTCCATATGTTTAAATCGTGCACTCATTTTTACCTTATCTTGGTATAGGGTGTGAGATATTGATCTAAACCTAATATTTGCCATACTGTTTTTCAATTTTCCCAGCAGTTTTTGTCAAATAGTGAGTTCTTATTTTTTAAAAATCTGGGATCTTTGGGTTTATCAAACAGTAGATTGCTGAGGTCCTTAACTCCCAATCTATTCCATTGATCCACCCTTCTATTTCTTAGCCAGTACTAGATTGTGCTATATTTTTGCCATTTCAGTACCATATTTGTGTCAAATTTGGTAGAATTCCTTCTTTGCTTATTTTGCCAAATAATTTGTATAATATTGGGATTAATAGTTCTTCCAATTCACTTTTGAATACATCTGGGCCTGGGGATTTTTTGGGGGAAGTTCATTGTTGGTTTACTTAATTTCTTTTTCTGAGATAGGATTATTTAAGTATTCTATTTCCTCTTTTGTTAATCTGGGCAATTTACATTTATTTTTATCCATCCATTTCACCTAAATTAGCAGATTTGTTGTCATATAATTGGATAAAATAGTTCCTAATAATTGCTTTAATTTCCTCTTCATTCGAGGTGAGATTCCCTTTTTCATCTTTAATACTGTTAATTTCATTCTCTTCTTTCTTTTTTTATTTAGATGAACCAGTTCTTTATTTTATTTGTTTTTCAAAGTACCAGCTCCTAATCTTATTTATTAGTTCAATAGTTCTTTTACTTTAAATTTTGTTAATTTCTTCTTTGGTTTTTAGGATTTCTAGTTTCATCTTTAATTGGAAGATTTTAATTTGTTCTTTTTCTAATTTTTTTTGGTTATATGCCCAATTCACTGATCTTCTTTTCTCTTTTTTATTGTTATAATCATTCAAGGATATAAATTTTCCTGAGTACTGCTTTGACTATATCCCATAAATTTTGATATGTCATCTCCTCAATGTCATTCTCTTCCATGAAATCAGTGATTATTTCTGATTTTTTCTTTGGCCCACCCATTTTGAAGAATTAGATTTAGTTTCCAATTAATTTTAACTTGCTTCTCCATGAACCCTTATTGATCATAATTTAATTGCATTATGACCTGGGAAAGTTGCATTGATTATTTCTGTTTTTTTCATTTGATTGTGAATTTTTTACGCCCTAGTAAATGGTCAATTTTTGTATATGTATCATGTGCTACTGAAAAGAAAGGTATAATCTGTTTTATCCATATTCAATTTTCTCCAGATTTCTGTTGACTCTAACTTTTCTAAAATTCCATTCACTTCCTTTACTTATTTCTTATTTATTTTTTGGTTAGATTTATCTAGTTCTGAGAGGGGAAGGTTGATGTCCCCAACTAGCATAGTTTTACTGTCTATTTCCTCCTTTAGTTTCTCCTTTAAAAATATGGATGCTGTACCATTTGGTGCATATATGTGAAGTACTGACATTTCTTCATTGTCTATACCACCTTTAATCAAGATGTAAATTATCTTCCTTATCTCTTTTAATCAGATATATTTTTCTTTAGCTTTGACTGAAATCATGATTGCTGCTCCTGCTTTTTTTGTCAGTTGAAATCCAATAGTTTCTATGCCAGCTTCTTGCTTTTTCAATGTGTGTGTCTACCTACCTCAAGGTTGTTTCTTGTAAAGAATATATGTTAGTATTTTGGTTTTTAATCCACTCTGCTATCTGCTTCTATTTTATGAGTGAGTTCATCCAATTTACATTCACAGTTATGACTACCATTAGGTATTCCTCTCCATTTTGATTTCCTCTTTTAATCTTGCCCTTTCTTCTTTGTCTCTTTCCCTCCACAATAGTATTTTGCTTTTAATTACTCCCCTCCTCTCCCACTACCTCTCTTCTTATTCTCCTCCTACTTCTCTATATTCTTTTAATAACCCCTCCCCCAACCTTTCCCCTTTGTTATATTACTCCCCTCCCCATCAACCCCTTTCTTATTCCCCTTCTACTTTTCTATGGGGGAAGATAGAGTTTGCTACCCCAATGAATCTAGCTCTTCTTCCCTCTGAGTACATTCCAATGAGAGTATGATTAAGTGTTACCCATTACCATCTTCATCTTCCCTTCGATTGTAATAATATTTCCCCTTCCCATGCTTCTTTATGAGATATAATTTAACCCTTCTCTCTTTCCATTTCTCTTAGTACAATCCTCTTTTTCACCCTTAGATTTTTTTTAGAAATCATTCTAAATGGCTTACTACCACATCCTCTGTTTATATATACTTCTTCTAACTACTAAGAGTTTTTAAAAGAAGAAATAAACTGAAAAATTGGCTAAGATCACACAAATAGTAAATGTTGGACCCAGAGCTTGATTCTAATTCTTCTGAATAGATCAAAACCCAAGAAGTTCTATGCCCAAGGTCAGCGGCACAAAATGCCTTAGAGCAGAAGAGGGCTATGAACTAGAGCCTTCCCTATGGTATGGAAACAGAGAACAGGACACCTTGAAAGTTATCAATACCCTCCACTCAGTGGTCTTAAGCAAATTCATGATCCTTAGGGATTAGCTTCCAACTCCAAGATTAGTATCCTTTCCTCAGTAGCATACTGCTGATATGCTAGTTCAGTAATTGGACATTTACCATCTCTAATTCGACTTTTAAAATAGTGGAAATTACTAATTTCCTATTCTATAGGCCAATTTTACACTAATTGTATCATTAGCCTCAACAACCATTCTACAAATAGACACCACTGAGGAATGAGGAGCGCATATGAAAGAAAACCTTCCTGGATTAGCATCTCTTTCATTACCTCATGTCAACCATGAACCAAGTCTGTAAGGTCTACTCATGAGTAGTGTTATCTTCATTTAAGAATGATGTAGTCCATATGCAGAGCCAGCATCAGATGCCTGCTTTTTTCTCCTATGTTCTTGCTTCATTGTCCATCTATTCTGGCCCCTCATTTGCTGTAAAAAATTTCAGTAGGAGAGGCCATTGAATGCTAAAAAACTCATTCAAACTCAAGCTACAATGGGAACCCCTTCAGTTTCACTGAACGTCTATTTTCCAGCCAGCCATATATGAAATTCGTGCTGTTCATACAGAAATTCCCAGGAGAGAATGGATAGACAACAGTATTGAGGTGAAATGAAAATAACACCGGACTTGAGTCCAAAAATCCGTGTTTTAATTCTACTTCTGTTTCTTTACTTAACTGTATCAACTTAGGTAAATCTCCTTCCCTCTCTGGGTCTCTGTTGACTCTAAAAAAAGAGCATTTTTAACAATCTGAATCCATACTTCTGTTACCACTGTTGCACCAGAAGGGAAACTCAAAGCAGGTGCCCTGCTAATAGAGAGTTAGTGATATCACATGTAAGAGCTGGTACATCATCAGCGAAACAAATAAACAAAGTTGTGACAGCCTACATGGATGTATTGAGCCCGGAGAGGATTGCTTACACCTTGCTGGGCAACTTGATTACAAATTCTTTTTTCTGTAATATATTATTTATTTGACATTTTATTCAGAATACATCTCCATCTCTAATGAACATCACCTTTTAACTCTTCTGGAATTACATCTATGCCTCACTGATTTCTGGAGAATGAGCTGGTTCAGATATGTGCATTTTTTACATAATTAAAATCTTTTCTTTTTTTAAAGAAGAAACAATATTAGTAAGTAATGTTTTCTTATATAGATTATGTCTTTTCCTTCATAAAAGGGTGCTTTTATACTAAGTAGTTGTTGTGGGTATTCTCCCCAGTAGTGAATGTCTTACTTGTCCATGATTTCTCCTCCTGAGTGATTTTTGAGAATATTCACCTATAAACATTTCATGGTGATTCTACCCAAAATACCAGAGGGCTAACTTTAGACCTTTTGACAT
Source organism: Gracilinanus agilis (assembly GCF_016433145.1). Classification (NCBI taxonomy): domain Eukaryota; kingdom Metazoa; phylum Chordata; class Mammalia; order Didelphimorphia; family Didelphidae; genus Gracilinanus; species Gracilinanus agilis. Next base: position 86,367,525 of record NC_058134.1, read on the forward strand.
CATACAGACAGCAATGGTGTTACATAGTCTGAGCACTAGTTACTCCTTATTTCTACTACATTATCAACTATATCCCTTTTTCTGATCATAAATCTTTTTCTACTTCTGTTATTCCTTTCTTCCTTGGTAATATGTTACTGCCTCATTATATCTACTTTGCCCTTTGAGCGACCCTCCATTTTAATTCTTTGGAGAATATAGTGTTCTGTGACAATATCAGATAGTTGTTAAAGAAGAATATTGATGTTAAAAAGACTAGGTTTCTATTTCATTCTGTTGGGGTCATCAAAAGCATGATGCAATTTCCCCAAAGCAATCTAACCCCCTCTCCTTTTATTCAATTTATTCAATAGTTTCTTTTCCAACTAAATGTCTCTCCGTGTGTGTGTGTGTGTGTGTGTGTGTGTGTGTGTGTGTGTGTGTGTGATATCTAGTTAGCACAATGTCATCTGCAAAAAATAAAATTTGGAGTAACTGATTATAGCAAAGAGTTTTGTCAAAGTTGCATCTCTCTATATGTAGGTTGTGTTCCCCAGAAAATATAAGTTCCTTCAGACTGTACCCAGACAACTTTAGCTCCTCCTGCATTAAAGCTAGATGTGCTAGATTTTTTCCAGTTCACCTCTCCCCCAGTGTTATCTACTATTTATTAAAGGGACAGAGGGTGTCTAAACTCCATTCAAAGGGCTCTAGGCTCCACTTGTATTATTCCCTCAATTGCCAAGCTGGTCCTCTGCATCCCAATTGCGTTAGATATTAACAGTCAAAAAATAACTTTTATATAGAAATATTAATCTCCAAAGGTATAATCACATATATACAAATTTACTTTCCCAACATATAGGAGGTATAATCTCTCTTCTCTCCTATACCACTTCAAGCTCAATTTCTAGGTATCCTGGTTTCTTAGGACTTCCACGATAGACTGGCTGGTAGTATCAGCCTGCTTGCAATTCTAACTCTAAAGTCACTGGGGTGAAAGAGAAGCAGAGGAAGAAAAGTTCCTCCCTTTCTCTCTCACTGCTTTAGTTCATGGGGTGCCAGTACCATGAGTATGGCCATCAGTGGATTAACTCCCCCTAGATGCAGCAGATGAATTTTAAAAAACAGTGTAGCAGAAAAGAGTGGCAGAAAGAGAGTGATCAGCTCAAATGTTGACGGTCAAAGGAAGTTATCCCAACCCATGTGTTAGGAGATGTGAGAGTTCCATGATAGGCAATCTGAACATGATCCAAAAGCCCCTTAAAGGAGTCCCTTATTACCTAAACTGGGCATGCCCAGGCAAGCCTGGGTTACAAAGGCAGAAAATATCTCAGGATTTGGGGGGTTTTGTTTGTCAGTACTATGTACATAGGAGGTACCTAATATATATTGCCTGAAGTATATGGAATTCATCATTCCACTAATACCTCTTCTACTTTATCTTCTTCATGCCTTTTTCATCAGCTTCCTATCCCTGAAATTTCTACCTTCCAATTCTTCCTCTTGAAATCCTACCAGTCAGGATCCATAATAGCAGAGTAGACAAATGGAAAGCTTGAACCTGCTCTGAGAATCCTCTCTAATCAACTTTAAAATAAAGCTTGAGAATGAATATTGAAGTGGCAGAACCAAAATGAGTATGCAGTGAAACAACTTTCCTGCAGAAAACAACTTGGAAGGTGGGCAGAGAAGTACTGTTTCAATGGAGTGAGAGAGGAGTCTAGCTGGCAGGAAAATCACACAGCCCACAACAAGGCCACTTAGCCAGCAGCAAGGCTGCACAAAGAAGTACCAGTGAAAGCCAAAAGCAAGCTCCTCAATCCCATACTTACTGTTCCAGGTTCTGAACCTGTGCCCAAGCCAACTCTAAGAACATGAGACCCTCCTTAAGCCAGCAGAAGACCACCACACACCCACCCCTTAAAGTTCTGAGTCCTAGTGCAAATCAGCAGTGAGGTTCCAACCTCTAACACAAAGTAATCCATGGTGCACCTGGCTGGTGAAAGCCATGGGGGGATTTCCAGAGTCCCTATGCAAGCCTTCAGTGAGTCCCAATGTAAGTGAGTCAGCAGTGTGTCTGGCTGGGGTAGGCACAGAGTGAGACTCTGAGCCACTGTACAAGCCTAGAGTGAGGACCTGAAGCCCAGCACAAGGTAGCTCACAGTGCTCTGAGCCCCACGAGCCATCAGAAATCTCTGAGAGAATTGAATCACCAGTATGTGGTAGCTTTCAGAGCTCCCAGTCATTAGGCCATCATACCACATTGGAAGAACAGAAACTCACAGAAGTAGAGCTGAGGGTAGAAGGAAAGGTAAACTGAAGTTAAAGAGAATGCCCCATGTACCTTGAGAACAATGCTCACCTTTAATAAAAAAGTGAAAATTAGAAAAAAAAAAGGTTTGGAAAATGAGTGAACAGCAAACAAAACAAAATGTACCCAGCCATAGAAATTCATCATGGAGACAAAGTAGAGCAAGAGCAAGGCAACAACTCAGAAGAGGACAGTGAGATCAAAGCAGCTACACAGAACACTTCAGAGAAAAATGGGAACCAATTTCAGGTTCTGGAAGAGCAAAAGGAGTTCAAAAATAAAATAAGAGAAATGAAGGCAAGGCAAAAAGAAAATAACAACTTAAAAAGCAGAATTGGTCAAATGGAAAAAGAGACACAAAAATCCAATAAAGAAAAGTTTCTTAAAAAGTAGAATTGGCTAAATGGAAAAGAATGTTCAAAACTCACAGAATAAAATGATTCTTAAAAATTAAAATTGGGTAAATAGAAGCTAATGGCTTCATGAGACATCAAGAAACAATAAAATGAAATCAAATGAATGAAAAAAATAGAAGAAAATATGAAATATCTCCTTGACAAAATAATTCATCTAAAAATAGATCAGAGAGAGGGACAGAGTGAAGGGAGAGTGAAAGAGTAGGATCAAAAGGAAAAAAATAAGATGAGGGGAATACACATCTGGTAATCATAACTGTGAATGTGAATAAAATGAACGCACACATAAAATGGCAGCAGATAGCAAAATGGATTAAAAAACCAGAATCCCACGATATGTTTACAAGAAACACATTTGAAGTATGGAGATACAACAGCAAAGTTAAGGGACTAGAACAAAATCTATTGTGCTTCAACTGAAATTTAAGGGAAAGAAAAACAGAAGTGGCAATCATGACCTCAAAGCTAAAGCAAAAATAAATCAAATTACCATTTTGGAAGGCAATTTGCAATTATACCCAAAGGGCTTTAAAAGACTGCATATTCTTTTATCCAGCAATACTATTGCTCGGTTTGTTCCCCAAAGCGATAATAAGGAAAATTATTGTATAAAAATAGTTATAGCCATACTTTTCATAGTGGCAAAAATTGGAAAACGAGGGGGTGTCCCTTGATTGGGAAATGACTGAACAAATTGTAGTGTCTAATGATGATGGAATACTATTGTGCTATAAGGAACAATGAACTGGAGAATTTCTATGTAAACTGGAAAGACTTTCAGGAATTGATGCAGAGCAAAGTGAGCAGAACTAGGAGAAGTTTGTACACAAAGTAAAACATTGTGGCACAATCAAATATAATGAACTTCTTTACTAGTAGCAATGCAATGAACCAAGACAATCCCAAGGGACTTGTGAGCAAGAATGTTATCCACATCCAGAGAAAGGATAGCAGGAATACAAACACAGAAGAGAAACATATGATTGATCACATGATTCAATGGGTATATGACTGGGGATTTTGCCTTTAAAAGATCCCTCTAATGCAAATAGTAATGATATGAAAATGGGTTTTAAACAATGATACATGTATAACTCAGTGGAATTGCTCACCAGATCTGGGAAAAGAGAGGGAAGAGGGGAGAGAAAAAACATGAATCATGCAACCATGGGGAAAACATTCTAAATAAATAAGTTTAAAAATAAATATAATTAAAAGAGCTAAGAAAGGAAATCTTTTCTGGATGAAAGGTATTATAGACAATATCAATACTAACATAAATGCACCAAATTTTATAGCCTCCAAATTCTAATAAGCTTCAGTAGAAAATAGACAGTAAAACTATACTAGATGTGGACCTATGCTTTCCCCTTCAAGAACTAGATAAATCTAACCAAAAATAAAACAAAAACAAAAAAAAACAAGAATATAGCAAAGAAACTGAATGAAATTTTAGAAAGTTAGAACTAATAGATCTCTGAAGAAAACTGAATGAGGATAGAAAGGAATATGCCTTCTTTTCAGCAGTACATATTACCTACACAAAAACTGACCATATACTAGGGTATAAAAACTTCAAAACCAAATGCAAACAAGCAAAAATAACAAATGCATCCTTTTCTGATCATCATGCAATAAAAATCATAATCAATAAATGTCCATGGAAAGATAAATTAAAATTTAATCAGAAGTCTAATTCTAAAAAAAGAAGTGAATCAAAGAAAAAATTATAGAAACAATAATTTCATTAAAGAGAATGACAATGAGGAAACAATATGTAAAAATTCACGGGATACAGCCAAAGCAATACTTGGGGGAATATTTATATCTCTGAATACTTACATCAATAAAATATAAAAAGCAGATCAATGAATTAGATATGCAACTAAAAAAAGTAGAAAAAAACAAATTAAAAATTCCCAATTAAAGACTAAATTGGAAATCCTAAAAATCAAAGGAGAAATTAATAAAACTGAAATTAAGAGAACTACTGAATTAATAAATAAGCTACTCTTTGGTTTTATGGAAAAACTTTTTAAAAACAAATAGAACATTGATTAATTTGACTTAAGGAAAGAGAAAAATAAAATCACTAATATGAAAAATAAAATGGGTAAATTCACCAACAATGAAGAAAAAATTAAAGCAATCATTACAGGCTAATTTGCCCACTTATACAACAATAAATCTGACAATTGTGATGAAATGGATGAATATTTACAAAAATATAAATTGTCTAGATTAGCAAAAGAGGAAATAGAATTCTTAAGCAGTCCTATCTCGGAAAAAGAAATCAAACAAACCATAAAAGAACTGCATATGGAAAAATCCTCAGGGCCAGATGGATTCACAAATGAATCCTATCAAATATTTAACAAATAATTAATCCCAATACCATATAAACTATTTGGGGAAAATAGGCAAAGAAAGAGTACTACCACTTCTTTTTGTGACACAAATATGTTCTTGATATTTAAGTCATGAAGAGCAAAAACAGAGAAAATTACAAAACCATTTTTATTAATGATTATTGATGTGAAAATCTTAAATAAAATGTATCAAAATACAGCAAGATATCTCAAGGAAAATTTACTATGACCATATAGGATTTAAACCAGGAATGAAAGGCTGGTTTAATATTAAGAAAACTATCAACAGAATTGACCATATCAATAATCAAACTAACAGAAATTACATGATTATCTCAATAGATGCAGAAAAAGCTTTGGACAAAATACAACACCAATTTCTATTAAATACACTAGAAAGAAATTGAAGGAGTTAAAGTAGGCAATGAGGAAACTAGACCATCACTTTTTGCAAATGCAATATAATGGCATACTCAGGGAATACTGGAGAATCAATTTAAAAATCAGTTTAAATAATTAATAGCTTTAGGAAAGATAGAAGATACAAAAAAAAAAACCCACGTAACTTATCAGCACTTCTATATATTACCAACTAAGTTAAGCAACAAGAGATAGAAGGAGAAATTTCATTTAAAATAATTCTAGGCAATGCAAAACGCTTGAGAATCTACTTGCCAAGACAGAAACAGGAATTATGTGAACACAATTACTAAACATTTTTCACTCTAATAAAGCCAAATCAAAACAATTAGAAAAATATTAATTGCTTATAGATAGGCTGAGCTAATATATTAAAAATGACAATTCTACATAAATTAATTTACTTATCAATTCCATATCAATTAAACTGCCAAAAATTATTTTATTAAACTAAAAAAAACCCACAAAATTCACTTGGAAGAACAAAATGTTGTAGGAAAGCACATCAAAATTTTTAGCAGGATCTCACCCAAAGACATGGAGACTCAAAAATCTGTTCTGTCTAGAGGTATAAAAGTATTTACTGAAATAAAAGAGATTTAAAGTGATAAAATAGCCTAGACCTGTGCTGGTGAAGATGTGGCAAGCATGTCCCAGTGTGCTGGATGGGCTGCTCCCTTCCCCCCTCTCCACAGAGCCTGAGGACATTTTTGCATGCCTCACCTCTCTGTCCAGCAGCCCAATGAGAGCACTTCCTTTCTCCACTCTCTGAAAAATGTAGGAGTCTCACAGGTGGCTTAAAGATGCATTTTGGGCATTTGATCTCTAATAGGTTTGCCAGTGCTGGCCTAGACTAATGGAATAGCCTAGAGATTGATAGAATGGTCAAAAGCTAGTGGAATAGCTTAAGGTGTGGATCAGAGTTTGCATAATTATTGAGGGTCTGGGGGCTTGCTACCTCCATTCCAGGTCAGTCTCTACCTTTTCCCAGAATAGCCCACCCTTGGGCATTTAGAGGCATTCTAGGCAGAAAACCCCAGAAAATGTGCATTAAGGAAGAGGTTACAGGTCCACATACAGATGTGGTTTCAGATCTGATGCATTAAAGGTGAATTTAAAGACACCAAAAAGGGAAAGGGAATAAGGGGAATGCTCAGGTTTGGGAGATTTCCCTGGACTACAAGAGTCTTCAGTGCTTATGACTTATGTTCCCTCCATTGTTCCACCTGCCATTATTTGTCAGCATAAGAGTGGTCTCATTTGCTCCTGGAATGCTTTTTTATCAAGTAGGGATATAGAAAGTGTATAGAACAGTACAAGAGTAATACAAACAGTATGCTATCAATATAGATGATTAAAAATACAGGATAGTACAAGACTATGAAAATGGTTAATTATACAGATTTTTCAACATGTGCTGAGTAGTTCTAACTGGTGGAAAATACAAGATTTTAGAACACGAGGGTTTCATTTCTATCATTGCCCACCTCCATTAAAAAGGTCAAAAATATCAAGGGAATTAATAGAAAAAAGTGTGAGGGAAGGTGCCTAGCAAGACCAGAACTCAAACAGTACTGTAAAGAAATGATCATTAAAACAACTTTATACTAGCTAAGAAATAGAATGGTGGATCAATGGAATAAATTAGATACAAAATATACAGTGGTAAATGACCATAGATTCCAGGTTTTGAGAAAAGAACTCACCATTTGTCAAAAACTACCAGAAAAACTGGAAAAAAGTATAGCAGAAACTAGCTATAGGGCAGCTGGGTAGCTCTGTGGATTGAGAATCAGGCCTACAGACTCGGGAGATCCTAGGTTCAAATCCAGCTTCAGACACTTCCCAGCTGTGTGACCCTGGGCAAGTCTCTTGACCCCCATTGCCCAGCCTTACCACTCTTTCACCTGGAAGCCAATACACAGAAGTTAAGGGTTTAAAAAAAAAAACAAACAAACAAACAAAAAGAAACTAGCTATAGATCAGTATCTCATACCCCATTCCAAGATAAGGTCAAAATGGGTATGCAATTTTGACACAAAGGGTGATACCATAACTAAATTAGAGGAACATAGAATAGTTTACCTGGCAGATTTATGGAGAAAGAAAGAATTTATGACCAAATGAGACATAAAGCCTTATAAAATATAAAATGTATAATTTTGATTACATTAATTTTTTTCCAGGGGAAATGCGCATCAGCTATGGGGTGGGGAAGTTGGGGGATGAAGGGGAAAGTAAGAGCATGAATCATGTAACCATGTTAGCTTTTTTAAAAAATAAAAATTATTAAATGGAAAAAAGAATACATTAAATTTAAAAAGCTTTTTATAAACAAACCCAATGTAACCAAGAATAGAAGGGAAAGTTTCATAACAAATTTCTCTGAGAAAGGCCTAATTTCTCAAACATATAGAGAACTAAGTCAGATTTGTAAGAATACAATCCATTCTCCAATTGACACAGGAGGGTATCAACGAGCAGTTCTCAAATGAAGAAATCAAAGCTATCAATAATCAGATAAAATGCTCTTGATTAGACAATGTAAATTAAAACAATTCTGCATATATATGACCAATATGACAGTAAAGGAAAGTGATAAATGTTGAAGGGGATGTGACAAAATTGAGACACTAATGCATTGTTAGTGAAGTTGTGATCTGATCTAACCATTCAGGAGGGCAATTTGGAACAACCACCAAAGGGCTATAAAACTTTGCTCCAGCAATACCACTAATGGTATATATACCAAAGAAGTCATAAAGAAAAGGAAAGATTTATTTCTACAGTATTACTTATGTGAGCTCTTTTTGTGTTGACAAAAAATTGGAAAATCAAAGAATGTCCATTAATTGGGGAATGGCTGAAAAAATTATGATATATGATGGTGAAGGAACACCATTGTGTTGCAAGAAATGATGAACAAGATGGTTTCAGAAAGAGCTGAAAAAACCTACATGAACTGATGTAGAGAGAAACAAGAACCAAAAGAACATTGTACACAATAACAGAAATATCAATTCATGATCAACTATGAAAAACTCAGCTGCTCTCAGCAATGCAATGATCCAGAACAATTCTGTAGGGGTTATTACAAAGAATGACATCTATTTCCAGAAAAAGAACTGGCGAAGTTGGAATACAGAGCAAAGCATACTATTTTTACTTTAGTTTATTTGTGTTTTTATTTTGGGGTTTTGGTTTTATATACGTATTTTATTACAACAATGAACACTATAGAAATATGTTTTTCATGGTAATATATGTACAGATCAAATTGCTTACCATCTCCATAAGGGTGGGGAGGAGGAAGGGAGACAATTTGGATCTTATAACTTCAGAAAACTTATGCTGAAAATTGTTATTGCATGTAATTGGAAAAATATATTATCTTTTAAAAAAATTAGAAAAAATCTTACCACTCCTTCAATGACAGAGATAACCTATCTTTCTCTCACTGTTATCCTGGATTTTTCCCCTGGGTCCTTCAGGTTTTTTTAAGATAACTTTGACTTTATCTCATAAGACCAAGCCTCAATGGTACTTTCAAGACTATTGAGGAGAGAAGGAGAAAAGGGAGGAGATGGAAGAGAAAAAAAAGTAGGAGAAATAGGAGGAGAAGAAAAAGGGAAGGGAGAAGGAAGTGAAAAAAAAGAGGAGAGGGGAGGAGGAAGAGAAGAAGGAGGAAGAAGAGGATGAGGAAGAGAAGCATATAAATAACAAATAAAAGTTTGCAAAGAAGTATGGGTTATCTCATTTGATCCTAACAACAATCTGGGAGTTAAGTGCTACTATTGTTCCCATTTTACAGATGAGTAAAAGATATTTAATGACTTGTTCAGGTTCACACAGAGAGTAAATATGCCCTTCCCCCTTTCCAGCTCCCCTTTATACATTTCTTCCTCTACTAGAATTTAAGATCCTGTCTTGCTTAATTATTTTGTATCTCTAGCACTTAGCACAGTGACTACACATATTAAGGGAATTCCAAATTCTCTCTCTATCTATTTTCTATCTGTCTGCTGTCTACTTGTTTATTGAATCTATCTACACATCTATTGATCTATCTACCTACCTACCTGTCTGCTTAAAGCTCTGTTAGTATTTTGTATTCCTCTTATGTACTTACTGAATTCTGTTTGGTATTATAACTGTCTGTGTAATTCTTACCTCACCTTCAACAAGGTGAGTTCTTTGACATCATTAATCTTTTTCTATGGCTTATTTATCTTTCTCTCTCTTAGGGCCACACTTAGTCTTTCTAGTATGGTAGTAGCTTAGTAAGGGTTTACTGAAATGTAGAATTTATTTGAGATTCATCATCAATTGAACTCAGTACCTCTTGACTCCAAATCCATCACTCTTATCCACTAGAAGAAGCTGATACTACCCACAAATATTTACTTCTCTATTGTTCTTCATTTTTTTCTCTCACCTACTCCTGGACAGACCAGAAACCTAACACAAATTTCTGGGTAATGAACAAAGGTTTTAAAAACAGGGATTAAATTGAGCCACAGAGAAGAAATGAGAAAATCTTGTAGAGTAGGTATCTGGAAGTAAAATACTGCATACAGACTTCCTTGATAAGTCGGTTAGTTTTGGTAGTGTGTTGCTTAGTTTTGCTTAACTGGCTTTCTTCTTTCTTCTTTGTTGTTTCTTTGTTAAATGGATGGCTCAAGGTAAAGAGGAGGGAGATACATTTGGACATGAGGATATGAGAAAAATACATCAATAACAATTTTAAAATTAAAAAGCATGATAATATTTTTTACTGGGGAGGCTGTTATATTCAGTGACTAGTCTTGAAGACAAAACTTCTTTTGATTTAAAAAATATGTTTGTTTTGCTGGCAAAATGAGCAAGAGGTTGAGCACAATTAGGCATACCAAATTCCTCCCTTTCATTCGTGGTTTTAATTGCTCTCTGGAGAACATTATTAATTATTTAAAGGACCACTTGAGTAATTAATTATCCTTCACTGTTCACTTTGAAGGCATACTTTTAAAACAGCCCCATTAACTAATTTCCCCCTCAATTGGATTCTTAATTCCATTGAATAAGCAGTTAAAAACAGATGGTCCCTGTCATCAAGCTCTTTAATATTGTTCGTTTTTCTTTTCTCTCTGAAAAAAGGCACCCTGGAAAGTACCTGGGTCTTTTAGACCACAATGCACTCTGTTTAGTTTTGAAGGTTATAGTTGAATAATAGGTAGGGTTAGCCCTAGCCAAAAATGAGAGTTAGCATCCCTCCATTTCTTATTCCTTTCCCTCTTTTTCTTCAATCATTTCTTCTTAGCCAAAATCTTTAAAAAATGGCCTGATTTTTCCTTCCCCTGCCAAAAAAAAATTCTAACCAACTAATTCACACTAAAATGTTAATAAGTCATTGTGATATTCCTTCTAGGGCTGTTTGCTTTTTAAAAGGGAGTCATTAATATGGAAAACTTTTAATAAGTGAATAATTAATACAAGAATTTCAAGGGCCAAGATAAGGCAAATAGTAAGAGAGATATTTGAAGAGGAAGAGAAGACTTACTTATGTTTCTCAAATTGAATTTGGTAGATGACCTATTATCCTATAATGAAGAGAACAGTGGGCCTGGTGTCAGGAGAACTGGGTTTAAATCCTAGCTTTCTTTTGATAATAGCACCCTCTTTATACCATCAAACTCTAAATAAATATTTACAATCATTTATTAGTAGTACTTCTAATTACAGTAGATAGATGACCACCTGGGACAGTGAGGTGGTACAGTAGAAAAAGTACGTGGTCTAGAGTGTGGAAGACTTATCTTCTTGAATTCGAATTTGGCTTCATCTAGTTATTGGCAGGGTGACCCTGGGCAATCACTTAATTCTCTTTGCCTCAGTTTCCTCATTTACAAAATTATCTGGAAGAGGAAATGGCAATATATCTTTGCCAAGAAAACCCTAAATGGGGTCATGAAGAGTCAGATATAACTGAAACAACTGAAAAATAGCAAAAATAACCAACTATTTTGATACAGTGGGAAGATAAAAGATTAGAGCAAGAAGGGACCTTAGAGATAATCTAGTTCAATTCCTTCAAGGCAACACTTGAAATACTGATACCACATCCAGTATCTTTATACATCATCCTACCTCAGGTATCAAGATACATGGAGTTGATAGGAAGTGATGCAAGGATCCATGACAATTCCAAAGGACTCATGATGGAAAATGCTATCCACTGCCATAGAAGGAACTGATGGAGTCTGAATCTTGAAGCATATTATTTTTTACTTTATTTCATTCACGAGTTTTTTGTTTTGTGTGCAATTTATGTCTGATTCCACATGAGGAATACTCAAATATATATTAAATGACAGCACTGGTATAACTTATGTTAGATTATTTGTCATCTAAGGGAGGTAGAAGAGTAGGGAAGGAGGGGGAGAATTTGAATCACATAATGTAACAAAACAAATGTTAAAAATTTGTACATGTAATTTTAAAAAATAAAATTTTAAATAAAAAATTTTTATAAGGGACATAGAGTTAAACTCTAGTCCTGGTACTTTCAGGCATTTTCAATTTTATATATAATTTAAAGACTCTGAACTTGTTTACTTGTCATAAGTCTGGGATACTATTATCTGCGTTACTTATTTCTCAATACAAATAGTTATACTTTGCAAAACATTAAGTGAGAAGTATGTGTATATAAAATGTATATGCATATAAATATATGCATAAATATATACATCTCTCTCTGTGTGATTTATTATTAGGACATACTTGTAAGGCCAACCTAGAAGGGATTTAGCTTTTTCTTTTACCTGTTTAGCAGAACAGGTAGAGCTTACCTCAATGGTGCATCAGTTTGCCAATCATAAATTATAAGAAAAAGAGCTGCTCTCTTTAGGGGAAGTGAAGAGGAAATACTTTTAATTTCTTTTTCAAATCAGCTTTTTAAAAGAGTATTCTATATGTATTTTTGACATTTTGAATTATTATTCACTCTGTGCCTACCTTTTAAAAAATCTATTGACAGTTTCTGTAACTGAGAAAGCCTTACACCTGTTGAGGAGATGATTTCCAAAAGTTTGTTTTATTATATCTGTAATAGCAGAAGGTTGTTGGGTGGCTATACTACTACTACTACCATCACCAGCACCACCAGTACTACTACTACTACTACTACGACGACGACTACTAGAAATAAAAAATAATTATAATAGTTAGCCAAGATGGCAGAGCAAAGGAAGAACTATAGCTCACCTCTCCCAATATTTATCTCCAAACAACTTTCAAATAATGTATCAAATTGAATTCTGTAGCAAAAGGGGCAATTAAAGATTAGAGTGAGATATTTTTTTAATGGAAGGTAGTTTAGGAAGTCAAAAGGAGAGGCCTCTGACACCAAGGTTAGGATTGGCGAAAGTCTCCTCAGATCATATTAGCTTGGAAGCACAAAAAAACTTTCAAACTTCAGAACTAGATCTGAAAATGTTAAAAAGCTTGAACCTTAGAACAATGTACCTCATTCAAAGTTAAGAAATAGGCCAGAAAAATAAGCAAACAACAAAAAAGAACCTGACCATAAAAAAGCTCCTATGGTGACAGGAATGAACAGACACAAACTCAGAAGAAGACATTGTCTAAACAGACAAAAGCAAAACCTCAAATAAAATAATGTAAATTTGACTCTAGCTAATAATTTTTGGAAGATCAAAAAATGGTTTTAAAAATCAAATAAGAATAGTAGAGGGAAAATTGAGGAAAGTAATAAGAACAATGTAAGAAAATTATGAAAAGACAATAAACAGCTTGGCCAAAGAGGTGCAAAAAATTACTGTACAACAGAACATCTTAAAAAACAGAACTGGCCAAGTAGTAAAGGTGGTCAACAATTTCACTGATAAAAATAACCCCATAAAAAGCAAAATTGGTCAAATGGGAAAAGAGGCAAAAAAACACATTCAACAATTCCTTTAAAATTTGAATGGGGAAGGGCAGCTAGGGGTCTTATTGGATTGAGAGTCAGATCTAGATATGGGAGGTTATGGGTTCAAATCTAGCCTCAGATATTTCCTAGCTCTGTGACCCTGGGCAAGCCATCATCAACCCATTCCACTCTTATGCCTTAGACCCAATACACAATATTAATTCTAAGATGGAAGATAAAGGTTCAAAAAATTTGAATTTGGCAAGTGGAAGCTAATGACTCCCATAAGACATCTAGAGACAATAAAACAAAGTCAAAAGAATTTTTTAAAAAACTAAAAAATATGTCAAATATCTCATTGTAAAACATAAAAGCAACTAATGTAAAAAAATAGATCAAGGGGATATCATTTAAGAATTTATGGGTTACCTAAAAAGCCATGATGAAAGAAAGAGCCTAGGGAAAAATATTTTAATCAACTATAAAGAAAGTGTGTCCTGATATCCTAGAAGCAGTAGTCAAAGTTGAAATAGAAAGAAATCATCAATAATCTCCAAAAAAAGATCACACAATGGGACTATTGTAGTTAAATTCAAGAACTCCCAGATTAAAGAGAGACTATTTCAAGAAACCAGAAAGAAGTCATTCGAATACCATAGAGCCCCAGCCAGGATCACAGAAGATTTAGCAGCTACCAAGTTAAAAGAGAAAAGGGCTTAGAATGAGATATTCCAGAAGACAAAGGAAGCAGGAATACAACCAAGAATAAACTATCCAGCAAACAATAAATTTTATAATTCTGTATAATCCTTCAGGGGGGAAATGCTTAATGAGGGGCAGCTAGGTGGCTCAGTGGAGAGAAGGTCAGATCTGGAGACAAGAGGTCCTGAGTTCAAACATGACCTCAGACACTTCCTAACTGTGTGACCCTGGCCAAGTCCTTAACGCCCACTGTCTAGCCCAGGGGTTGGCAATGTATGGCTCTTTCTTCAGGAGCCATAAAGTCAATTTTTTCTCAGGCGCTGTTACAGGAGCGACACTGTGAGCACTGCACGGCTCTCATAAAATTACATTTTAAAAAATGTGGCGTTTATGGCTCTCACAGCCAAAAAGGTTGCCGACCCCTGGTCTAGACATTACTGATCCTGTGTCTTGGAATTAATACTTAGTATTAATGCTAAGGCAGTAGGTAAGTGTTTTTTAATTAAAATTTAAAATAAACATAATAATAGCTAGCATTTAGAGGGTGCTTTAAGGTTTTCAAAGCATTTTAAAAATATCATATACTTTCATTATTTCAACAAGCCTGGGAAAATAGGTGCTATTATTGTCCACCTTATACACATAAGGGAACTAAGGCAAATACAAGTTAAGTGATTTGCCCAATGTTTCAGGGCCAGTAAGAGTTTAAGTTTAAATTTGAACTCAAGTCTTCCACCTCTAGTGTTCTCTCTGCTTACTGTGCCACCTAGCTATAGTGCTCTATAAGGACTATATATAAATGTCTGTTATTTCTATTATTGTTCTTATTTTATGAAACTATGAGTCATTCATTCTGTTCATTCAGTCATTGTTGTACAGTATTGTATACACAGTGAATAGAAAATTGGGAAGATCTGGGGATAAATTCTGCTTCTGATTAGCTCAAAAGGTACAAATCTCTTAAAGTCTGTTATCTCATGGGTACAATGGGAATAATAATGCTTATAATACCTATTTCACAAAGTTTTGGGGAGGGTTGAATGAGATTAAGTAGGTGAAATACTTTTGAAACCTTAAACTATTATATAAATTCCAGTCATTTTTATGATTATAATATCTAAAACACTGTGCTAAATCCTAGAATAGTGGATTAACAGATTGTTAATAATAACAGGGGCACTGATTTGAGCTACTCCAATTTGTGCCTTTAAAAAAAACCTTAACTTATGTCTTGGAATTACTATTATACACTGATTCCAAGGCAGAAGAGAAGTAAGAGCTAGGCATAGGGGTTAAGTTACTTCCCCAGAGTCACACAGCTAGGAAGTATTAGGCAAGATTTGAACCCAGAACTTCCTGTGTCTAAGTCTGGCTCTCAATTGCTGAGCCATCCCCATTGGTGCCTTTTTTTTAAAAAAATTAAGATATCTCCTATTTTTCACTGTTCTTTTCTGATTCAGCCCTACAGAGTAGTAGGTATATAAAGCCATATTTGTTTTGATTAGTTAGGAAGTGGTGGAGGGAATGGAAAGAGAGAGTGAAATTATCATAAAGAATAATTCTTTCATTAGTCTGAGTGATCAGAAGCCATTAGAAAAAGTATAGCTCTGACTGACAACAGAAGGGAGCAGAGTGATGTTGGCTTTTTTTTTAATCCCCCATCTTTCTCCTTTATTTTCTCTCCTATTTAATGTCTCCCTGCTCCAGCCTGACACTGGTTAGTAATCATCCTCTGTCATCAAAATATTACAAAGAAAAGCAGGAAATTAAAAAGCAAAAAGACAAAAATCACCATAACTGCTGATTGCCCTCCCAAGTTTTGTTATTGTGTCCTAAATATTTTAGGAAATTGATTCTACAAGATAAGAACAGCCACATAAGTAAGGAGAGTAGATGGTCACTCATCAAATGTGATTTGAAAGGTTCTTGGCAGTGCTTCTATTCTCAAATATTTCCTAAAATTTTTGACAGTGACAAAAATTCCACCATTTGATTTATAGCTTTTGCATTATAATAGTTAATATTTATATAATGCTTTAAGGTTTGCAAAGCAGAAAACCCTTTTAAAATGTGAAGGGTAGCACTTTTGGTAAATATTCTAGCCTGCTGGCATTAAAAGACCTAAGTTTAAGTATGGACTCCAACATTTATTAGCTGAGTGATTTTGAACAGGTTACTTCATCTCTCCATCTCTCAGTTTTCTTCTGTGTAAAATGGAGATAAAACCACCAGCCATCTCAGAGTGTTGTTTTGAGAAAAGGGCTTTGCCAATCTTAAAGCACTTTATAAATGTGTTGATATTATTACTCCCGATGGACCTGAAATGGAAAATTCTGTCACTGGGAATATTCAAAAACTGGTTATGAGGCCACTTGTTAGGGATGTCATATGGAGGATCTATGCATGGGCAGAGAATTGGACTCAATGACCTTGAAAATCCCTCCCAACCCTGAAATTCTACATAGTACTTTAATTCAATAATTCAGTCTTCCAAATGCACCTTTTGTAGCCAGAGACCTTATGTAGACACACATTCTCCCTTCTCTATGCTTGTTTGAATTCTATTTGTCCATAAAGTCCCAGTTTCCTCTCCAAAATACAACACAAGCCATTGTAATTCTCCCACTCTTGACCTCTATATCACTTACTAATTATACCAGTTGTGTAGGACTGATTACATGCTGTCCTACTCTTGTAAAATTTCAAGTGTACTCATGTTCTCATTCCATCCAGATTACAATTCCTTGATTTCTATTTTGCCTACCTTCTTCTCACACACTTAAGCAATACCTTATTCATAGATGTTGTTTAGTTATTTTCAATCCTGTCAATTCTTCATGACTCCTTTTGTTGTTTTCTTGGCAAAGATACTGAAGTGATTTGCCATTTCCTTATTAGGTTCATTTTACAGATGAGGAAAATTAAATGACTTGCCCAAGATTACACAGCTAGTAAGTGTCTGAAGTTAGATTTGAATTCATATCTTTCTAACTTCAGGCCCAGGACTTTATCCACTGTGCTACCTAGCTGCCCCAGGAGATTGTTGTGCATTATGACAACTAAATAAGGGGAAAAGTGTACAGAAATGAGCACAAGATAGATTTCTGGGGATGAAGGGAAAAGATACCATGGGAGAGAAAAAAGGTTCTGAAAGGATGATGGGACCTTCAGATGGCTCCACTCCTTATGATTTAAAATTTGCCACCTGTTTTACACATTACCTCGTTTGACTCTCACAACAACTCTATGAGGTAGGTGCTATTGTTGTTCCTATTTTACAGATGAGAAAAGTGAGGCTGAGAGAGGGTAAGTGATTTGTCCAGGGTCACACAACTAATAAACATCTGAGGCACAGTTCCAATTTAGAACTTCCTGACTCCAAGGCCAGCCTTCTATCCACTAGATCCCTCAGTTGCCTAGTTAGAAATTCAGCTTTGAGAAGCAACAGAGTCTCTCCACGCTGCAAGACTCTCTCTAAAGAGGCAACTTGCTTAGTGGCCTGAAGGGAAAAACATTGCTTCTAAAGCTATTTAACTAACGAGTGTGGAGGAGATGAGGCCCTGGGAGGAAAAGGTTCAGTACTCAAAATGGCTGGGTTGCAGAGAACCTTCTCCAGCACACCCCAGGGTAAAGCACATCTTACATTAACTGTTAAGACAAGAAGGTGTTTATGAAGTCCTTAGACTCCATCGCTTTAGAGCTCACTACTGAAAATTAAGGCAGCCACATCAGTGTCACCCAAGGGGATTCAAGAAGCAGCTGTTTGGGAACAGTAACTACACCATTTAGGGATGATTTATAACTAGAGGCAAAGTGAATTCGATAGAAGATGGCAGCGTGTGGGCTGCAAACACCAAATGGAGTAGTAAGGTGGATGTTGCAAGAACTGCTTTTCTTTTTTCCCCTCTCTTTCTCCCCTCCATTTTTCTGGAAGGAAAATATCTGTATCAACCCTGAACCTGTTGTTCCAAGTTGGGAGAGAGGAGAAAGGAGATTAAGAAGAGAGGGTTGCCCAACATTCTCCTCTTTTGTTATCTCTGCTCCATGAGCTCTGAAAGTTGTTAGTTTGGATTTATCATCTTTGCAAAGTGGGCACAATGCCTAAAATATCTAAGTTGTAAAATTTGGTGGAATTTGTTTAAGGTACAGAAAATCCTCTGTCCACATCTGTCTGCTCTCTCCCACACTACTAGAGAAAAGCAAGAAGAGGGGAGAGAAAGTTTGAAACATGAGAACCTCTGTAAACCATGGAATTTATTTTTTGAAGTCCCTCAAGGATCTGTTATTTCCTTAATGTGGACATTTCTTCCATTAATGCTGGTTACAAATATGTCTATATATTTAGTAAAAGGTCTCTGTGAGTCATTAAACCCTAGATCAAAGCAACATCATCAGAGGACATCTAGGGTGGTTCAGTGGATAAAGAGCCAGACCTGGAAATGGGAGATCCTCGGTTCAAATCTGGCCTCAAACACTTCCTAACATGTGACCCTGGACATGTCACTTAATCCCCACTGCCTAGCCCTTACCACTCTTCTGCCTTAAAACTAATTCTAGGTATTGATTCTAATGCCAAAGGTATGGGTGTTTGCTTTTTTTAAAAAATCATCACCTGAAAGAAAACTCTCCAATGATAAGATTCTCTGAATTCAACTGTTTCTGGTAGCTCACAATCACTACAAAAGTCTTTCCAGTCTTCTAGGATCTGCCAAAGATTCTGATCCTCTAATATACCCTCAAATCACCTGCCCTTGACGATGAGGCACTGGAGCAGAATGTCAGTGCAGAAAGTAATACAGGGTTATTCACTAAAATAAACTCTTCCTCTCTACCCATAAACCCCACCCCAACCTTTTCAGGTTAAAGATGATGATGTTCAGGTTGTCTTTGTTTACTTTTATTTGTGGCACATCGGAGGATCCTGCCTTTGTCCCAGATATTTAAGGTCATCTGGTAGAGAATCAATGTAGAAGTAAATAGTGAAAATGATGTCAGAGCAGGAATGAAATAAACCCAAGACAACTATCCAAGAGCCAAGGGAGCCTTGGAGTAGAACCTTGAAGTTTTTATTCTTTGTCTAGGCAGGATGAGGCAGGAACAAGGGAAAGATGCCTCATTGTTTTCCATGCCCAATTTCATATGAGATCATCTAAATTATTGAGAGTAAGGATTCTTTTATTCATTATATTGTATTATATTTGTATTCTCAGTACCAACAAGCATGGTTTTTGGTATATGGTAGGTGCTTAATAAATGTACATTTATTAATTTGTCACCAGGTTATAGAAAATCAGAGTTTGAAAGGCTCTCAGAAGTTGTCTGCCCTTATTCATCCTTTACCAGGAATCTTTTCTTTTCCTAAAGACCTTCAGTAAAGGGAAGCCCAGTCATGTTCTGGATCTAGTTTGTACAACTTCAACACTCAAAACTACAAATCAGAACTGAATTTGTTGCTTGATTGATTGTCTATACTTAATAAAGTGATGGAGAAGATGTGAATAATGCAGATTAAACTTTAAAATGTATCATGCATACATTTTCTAGACTTTTAAACATCTAAATGCATGGTTAAATATTTATTGGCACATGTGTCAGGAACCCCATACCAACTGAGGTAGCTTTAAGGTAACAATAATTGTTGTTTAATCAGTTAATCAATAAATATTAAGTGTTACCTAGGTGTCAGGCATTGTCTTAAGCACAAGGGATGCAAAAAGAGGCAAAATATAGAACCTGCCCTCAAGGAGATCACAGTTGGGGGAGACAACATGCAAAAAAAACATGCAAAAAAGAATACATCAAAATTAACACAGGAAAGGGATTAGAATTAATATGGGTGAGGAAAGACTTCCTGAAAATGATGAGATTTTAGTTAAGATTGAAAGGAGGTCAGGAAAGGTAGTAGATTTGAGGAGAGAGAGCATTCCAGTCATGGAGGGACAGCAGGAGAAAATGCTGGAGCTGAGAAGTGGAATCTTGTTGGTAGAATAGCCAGGAGACCAGTGTCACTGGATCAAGGAGTATTTTTTGATGAGGAATAAGATGTGAGAAGAGCTAGGAGAGCGTAAAGGACTTTGAATGTCAAATCAAAAGATTTTTTATTTGATGCTGGAGGCAATAGAGAACCACTAGTGTTCATTGAGTAGGGGGGTGCCATATTCAGGCCTTCCCTTTAGGGAAATGACTTAGCTGGCTGTTAGGAAGTTTTTCCCTACATCACACTTAAATCTATTGGTTCTGCTCTATAGGGCAAAACAGAATAAATCTAAACTTTTCCCAGAGGACAGACCTTTAAATACTTGAAGAGAACTACCATATCCCCCTCTAAGTCTTTTCTCCAGGCCAAACTTTCCCCATTGATTTATCTATTCTTCTAAGCCCTAGTCTTCAGGTACCTCATTGTCTTGGCTGTCCTCCTATGGATGCTCTTTTACTTGTCCCCATCCTTCCAAAAATGTGGTGCTCAGATATAAAGCATAATGATCAACTGTGAGTGACTTGATTATTATCAACAAGGCAAGGATCCAGGACAACTCAAAGGGACTCATTATGAGAAAGGATAACCATTGCCATGGAAGGAACAGATGGAGTCTGAATGCAGATTGAAACATACCATTCTTTACTTTATTTCCAAATGAATTTTTCTCTAGTGTAAGCAATATGCATCTTGTTTCACAACATGATGAATAGGGAAATATGGATTATATGATAAGATATGCATAATCTATATAATATTGCCTGCTTTCTTGGGGAAGAAGAAGGGAGGAAGAGAGGGTGGGGAAGAATGAGACCTAGATTTTTCCTTATCTTGGATAAGCATCTTCATTATCATTTATCACATATTTATAACAAATTGTATGTATCATATTACTGTTACATATTAGATTGTTATATATAAAAAATGAAAATAAATGGTAACTCAAAAAAAGAACAATAAAATGCTTTAAATGTGTTTTGACAAAGACAAAAGCACAGTAAGGCTCTCACTTCTATTCTTGTTAAGAACATCTTAATGCAACTACAACTTTTAAGGGATTTTTTAATATGTTCAAAATTTTTGCACATTTGATCTTCAATGTTCTCTTTATCCCAGATCTGAAAATACAATGATGGAAAGTGACTGATTTCTAAAATGCATTCCAGTTCTAGAATCACAGATGGATCTTCATGGTCATCTTCATTTTGTAGATGAAGAAGAAAAACTGCAAGGGGCAGCTAGGTGGCTGAGGGTATGATAGAGTACCAATTGTGGAGACGAGAGGTCCTGGGTCCAATTCTGGGCTCTGACACTTCTGAGCTGTGCAACCATGGGCAAGTCATTTGCCTATTGCCCAACCGTCTAGCCCTTACCACTCTTCTGCCTTGCAAACAATACTTGTATAGATTCTAAGAAAGAAGGTAAGGATTTTTTTTTAACCGCAGAGGTTTGACTTAGTCAGATATGAGCCAATGGACTAATCTGAGGTCACATAAGCAGTAAGGTGAAGAACTACTAAATTCCTCTAACTCAAATCCAGCTGACGTTGCCTCTCACTTATCAGTCCAAGTATGCCTTTTTATACATGAGAAGATGGAAGTACTCACAGGCAAGTGCTTTATGTACAGAATCGCAGAACTCCATGATTAAGTTTTGCTTCCATGACTTTATTTTCTGGAGAGTAGAGTTAATCTCTTTGAAATAATCATTAATCTTATTAAGCAGTTTATTTGTAATGTTAAGGCATTTGCTGCATTTATCACTATGGCATCGACAAATAGAAGAAGTATCTGAAAGAATTCACCATTTTTAGGTTATCTCTCTTTGCATCTTTAAAGAACATACATGTCCCAGTTTTTATGATTTTTCTGCTAGTAGTAATGAGGTCACATGTAAGACTTCTTGCTGGAAGACAGCCTACAAGGCTTCATTTTGCTCTGCCATATCAAAAGCTATTTTGCAATTAACAATAAACATAGAAGGTTACTGTACCATAAAAAATGACAAGATCACCTGGAAAGTCTTGTATGAAGTGATGCAAAGTGAAATGAGTAAAACAAGGAAAATGTTCTACATGGTAGCAATAATAGTATATGATAAGCAACTATGGATCTATTCTAATCTAAAATAATTAACAACTATTATCAACAAAGCAAAGATCCAGAACAAGAGACTCATGGCAAAAAAAAGGATATCTAGTGCTGTAGAAGGAACAGATAGAGTCTGAATGCAAATTGAAGCATACCATTCTTTATTTCCTCCATGAGTTTCTGTCTAGTGAAGGTAGTATGTGTCTTATTTCACACAGAAAATTTATATTACATCATAATATAAGAACAACTTATATTACCTGACTTCTTTTTTTTTAAAACCCTTACCTTCCATCTTGGAGTAAATAATGTGTATTGGCTCCAAGGCAGAGGAGTGGTAGAAGTAGGCAATGGGGGTCAAGCGACTTGCCCAGGGTCACACAGCTGGGAAGTGTCTGAGGCCAGATTTGAACCTAGGACCCCCTGTCTCTAGGCCTGGCTCTCAATCCACTGAGCTACCCAGCTGCCCCCATTACCTGACTTCTTGAAGAAGGAGGAGGTAGAGGGAAAGAAATATGACTTTCAAAATATCAGAAAACAAATATTAAGAAATTGTATAAGATTTATTATAATTTAAAAATAAACATAGAAGGATCTTGTATTCTCTATACCTTTCAGTCAATCAGTTGTATAACTGTTAAGATGTGGTTTCCTGTGGAGAATGATTTCAAAAGCTTATAAACTTTCTCATAGCTCAATCAAGGATAATGTGGATAAACATGCATAGTCATTCTCATAATGACATATGAAGAAAAATACATATATATGTATATATATGTATATATATGTATATATACTGGAGAGTTTTTATGTCATTTTGATTGTCTTTTCTGAGTGAGAATATTGGATTTTTTCCGTTCTTTAGATTTCTCATAAAATGATCTGAGAGATTTCAAATCTTGCTACCTTCAGCAAATGTATGCTTGGTTTAGCCTCATGATGGTGAATCAATGGCACACATGCTGGAGCATGCCAGAAGGGGCTGCTCTCTTTCCCCTCTCCACATGTGACTGAGGACAATTCTCACATCACCTGTCCCACTGCCCAGCAGCTCATTGGGAGTGCTTCCTCCATCCCCTCTCTGGGGTAAGGTGGAGGGCTCACATGCAGGATGAGGGCTGTAGTTTGGGCACTCATTCTCTAAAAGGTTTGCCATCTGTGGTCTAGTCCAATTGCTCCTTCCAATCTAATTTTATTAAGTATCCTTTCTACTTTGTAAAATACATTGTGAGAACCAATCTTGCAGAAGGGAATATCATAATAATAGTCATAGGAAAAACTAAGTGAATAAAAATGACTCTTTATGCAAATAATTATATGCAGTTGGATGGCTAGTCTTTTGAGCAAGTAAACAAAGACTACACTTGCACATGTATATGCACATACACAGAAAGAAAAAAATATTAAAATGTTCACCTGGAAACTTTGAATTTCCAAGGAATCGTAGTGGTAACCAAACTCCACAGCAATGAAGTTGTGCAGGGTAGCCTTCGACACCCTCCAGTGGTACCTTAAGGGTATCATTCTCTCTATCTCAAACCACACTGAAACTAATATGCTAATAATTCTGAAATACCCAGAAGTAAGTATCAAGTTGAAGGAAAGGAGGCTTGAATTAAAGTCAATCCAACCAATATTTATTAAAGGTCTTCTGAGTATCCTGTTAGTTGGAGGTTCATTTTGGTTCTGGTGATTGAATTCTGCTTTGTGGGGGGAAAAGAAGGGAGAATATAGTTTATTTGTGTGTTAGAAGGTGTATGCGAAATGAAATATGTTTAGGAATGGCCCAGACATGTGATGAAAGTGAAGGAAAACTGATGGAACACCAGAGGGCTCCACTGGTATCTACAAAATATCAAATGATCTCAGTACATTAAGTGTTTTCTTTGTAGATAATCTTTGGAAGATGATGAACAAGATCCACACCAGATGAATAGTCATGAATCTACTATAATCTGTTGCAATGGAGAGAAAACTAGCACACATTAGATTGCATATCCATCCAAGAAATGTTTGTCTGACTTACCTTGTTTTCAACTTGCCTTTAAGATGGCCACCCCCTCACCAAATATGAGCTTGTTAATAGGGATTGTTTCCCAGAGTTCTACGGATATGCTTTTGGTAATAGAGAGATAACTGTTCTTTTTCCCTATCTATTAATCTTCAGGATAAAACTCCTGGTTTAAGTGAGAAAAAAACATTCCACCCCCAATCTTTTAAAACAACAATAACAAAAGAGAAACACATTAGTAAAAGGTGTTTTTACTCACAGAAGTACTAAACAGTCTGAACACCAAAACAGCCTCTATCTTTAATCCCTAAGAATGGTAGCTGAAACTCAAACTGATTTAATTCGAGAAATTTAAATTGAGCACCTACAATAAATATACAAGGTATTGTCTCTCTCTCTCTTTAGTCAGCTTTTCCCTATTTCAATGACCCTCCCTTCTCAATCTCTGCCTCCCTCCCCTACAGGTCCAACCTGGCTAGTCTCAATGCAGTGAAGGATATACTGCCTTCTCATCCCAGCTAATCCAGTCCTCCTTGCCTTAGGTAGGAAGTGTATGTGTGATGTATGGGTGGCCTCTCTTTGTCTTTCCCTTTCTCTCTTACTCCCTCTTCAGTTCTGTGAGTCTGGGTCAACCTCATGAATGCTTTGAACCAACCAAAAATAAAAATAAAAAAAAACCCACATTCCTCCCTCTTTCTTCCCCTCCAAGTAAAATTCAATCGACAGGACCAAAATGAGCTTCCAATTAGCTGGGCATTCAGTAGACATTTGATAAATATTTATTGGATTGACTTTAATTCAAGTGTCCTTTCCTTGCACTTGATACTTACTTCTGGACATTTTAGATTATTAGCACATAGTCCCAGAGTGGTTTGAGAGAAAGAAAATGGAATCATTTCATTTCAAAATCTTTTAAAATAATTCCTACTTGGAAGTGAACCAAAAAAACTATAAACCACACTTTATACATACTATAATAACTGGACATGTCTCCAAGAGCTTCTTTTGAGTAGTATATTCTGAGATGTGACTCACAGGATTATAAACTTACTATAAGAAGGAACACCAGGGATTATCGACTTGATTCCTCACATTTTCTATGTTGTGGAAGCAGAACAAAGATCCCCAATTATACCCAGATTCTATTTCTCCCTGGGATGAGACTTGTTCACTCACCCCACCATTCTGAGAGATAAAGGTGACATCCCTAAAGGGACATCTAACTGATGCTACAACTCAACTTGAGCTACGACTCAAACTTTCTCTTGGATTCCTATGTGCTAACCCTTGAGGAGTGTGTTGGGCAGGGGATGAGGAGATATACTCCTACCACTTATCACTTTAGTCCCTGAGTCCTTACCTAGCTGCTTCCCATCTACACAAAATCAGTTGCAGGGATAGCACTGACTTAACTCAGTAATAAGGCAAAAGCTAGGATGATCATAACAATTATGTTTTAGAAGACAAGAGCAAAAGTAATCATCATGATTACCTTTAAAATGTTAAAGAAGAGAGATTCATAGCATTCACTGGAGAGGCAAAAGCTAGAACCATGAAAATATAACAATACACCTAGCAATCTGAGTCACACTCTCCTACCAATGTAGTGCACACAGTTATAAATCCTGTCAGCTTTGTTTTTTTTTATTTTTAATTTTTTTTAGAAAAATTTTCCATGGTTACATGATTCATATTTTTACTTTCCCCTTTACCCCCCCTTCACCCTCCATAGCCAACACGCATGTCCACTGGTTTTAACATGTGTCATCAATCAAGACTTATCTCCATATTATTGATAGTTACATTGGTGTGGTTGTTTCAAGTCTACATCCCCAATCATGTCCATATCAACCCATGTGTCCTGTCGTCTTTGGATCAGATCCTGTGAACTCTAACTCACAACAGGGGAATCCATGTGCCCAAATGCAACTTACAACTCTGGATGGCAGGCCTTGAAATACTGAATCTCTTTAAAAAATAGTCAAAGGGAGAAGTAGGTGGCTCAATGGACTGAGAACCAGGCCTCGAAAGGGGAGGTCTTGAGCTCAAATGTGGCCTTAGACACTTCTTAACTATGTGACCCTGAGCAAGTCACTTAATCCTCATTGTCTGGCTCTGACCACTCTTCTGCCTTGAAACCAATACAAAGTGTTGATATTAAGACAAAAGGTAAGGGTTAAAAATATATTCAATATAACCCTCTTTATCAACTGCTGGGCTAAACCACTTTCCTGCTGTCTGTTCCTCACTTGGTCTTCATAGATCTCTTGTTGGGCAAAACTAATTCTCTGCTACTCTCAAGCTGTTGAAGCAGTGACAAACTCCTAGTACATAACCACTTTTATCAGGATATGGAGAAAGCGTTAAAATTTTTCAGTGAAAAAGGCTAGAAGAGAACTGCCAAATTCTTTAAGATCTGCTCTGGACCTCTAAGAGTTTCTACCTATCAAATTACATATAGCGAAGGACCACACAGATTTTCCCCAGCCTGCTTCTCAAATAGGAAAGGATTCCATTTTATGTAATGAATTCTCAGCCTTGTCAAACTTCTCTCCTGAGCATATGTGTTCCTCCTCAGTCATATTTTATCAATTTTCCTGATATAAATGTCTTTCTCTTGCCCGTTTCAAAAAACAAAAATATCCTCTTATGAAAGGGGCAAGGTTTTGGATGCAGATGAAGGACCTAAGGCCCAAGGAAGTTAAACAACTTGACCAGGGTCACACAGGGAGTAAGCAATAAAATCAGGATGTAAACTGGCCCCTCTGACTCTTTCCACTCCACTCCACTCTCTTTATTAGATTCGTCCCAAATGTCTCCCTCATATTTGTCCTTAGTTTTTTATTCTAATAAGAAGACCCCCAACCCCCTGAAATTTTTACAATAATCCTAGTGGTGTCACAATTAAAAGTGCTGAGCTGACAATCAGTAAGACTTCAGTGAAAGTCTTGCCTTAGACATTAGCAACCTCTCAGCCTCAGTTTCCTCATCTGTAAAAATGGCAATACTAATAATAATACCTCCCTCACAGGTGAGACATTTGCAAACCTGAAAGAATTGTATAGATATATGTTATCAGCTATTAGCTATTCTTTTCTCTCTCTCCCCTCAAAGGTCAACTTCAGCTTAGAGTCAAAGAATGTTAAGAGTTGAAAGGAGCCTCAAAGATCATTTACTGCCTAACACCCTCATTTTACAGGTGAGAAAACTGAGGCCCAAGTAGTTTGGGGCAGAGCTGAAATTCAAACCCAGATCCTTAACCCAAGATTTTAGTTAGTTGTTCATCTTCCCTTTCACTGACAATTAAAATTTTACAGAAAAGGTACAAATGGATATAATAGAAGGCATGTTCGGATTTTATATATCCTCACTTCTTGGTTCCTTTCTTAATTTTAGAAAATTTCAGCAAACATCTCCAGCTAGAAGACACCGTAAAAACTGACTTCTCTCAACCCACAGAAAGACCTCCTCCCATGGGAAAAATCCAGGGTCACCCCTAGACACTGCTCCTTGTTTTTCTTCCTACTTACACTTCTTTCCCTTCTCTTCTCCCCGCCCCATAATTGAAGTCAGCCACCTAAGGAAAGGAGGATTGTGTTGAGGAAGAGGGGAAAAAAGGGGAGGAGAGAGAGAGAGAGAGAGAGAGAGAGAGAGAGAGAGAGAGAGAGAGAGAGAGAGAGAGAGAGAGAGAGA
>NC_058134.1:86403914-86561845 GCF_016433145.1 Gracilinanus agilis
GAAGATTGGTAAGGGTGGGCAATGGGGGTCAAGTGACTTGCCCAGGGTCACACAGCTGGGAAGTGGCTGAGGCTGGGTTTGAACCTAGGACCTCCTGTCTCTAGGCCTGACTCTCACTCCATTGAGCTACCCAGCTGCCCCTTTCCAAAGCTTTTTAGATCCCTTTTAAGGACTGTTTTCTCCCATAATTTTGTAAATACACTGAGGACAAGGGCTGTCTTTTTGTTTATGTTTGTATCCCTAAGACTTAGCACAGTGCCAGACACATGAGTACTACATCAGCCAGTAAGTCAATAAACATTTATTAAGCACATGCTATGAGACAGTCACTATGATAAGTGCTGGAGATATTTTTTAAAAAGAAAAGAAATGATAAAAAAAACAGCCTCTATTCTCAAGGAACTCCAGGACTAATGGAGGAAAAACAGGCAAGCATCTATGCACAAACAAGCTATATACAAAACAAATTATAAATAATCCATTTCCAATTGTAGTTCACACTAGAATATGTAGGGATGAGAAAAGTTTTCCTATAGAAGGTGTAATTTTAATTGGTATTTGAAGAAATCTGGGAAAGTCAAGAGATGGAGAAGTAAGGAAATTCCAGACATGGGAACCAGTTAGTGAAAATGAACAGAGTTGAGAGGTAGTATATCTTATTCAATGAATAGCAAGGAGGCTAGATTCACTGGATAATAGAGTTCATGGTGGAGTGTAAAATATAGGAAAAATGGAAAGGAGGATATGTGGGGGCAGGGGAGAAAGTTATGAAAGGTTTTGAATGCCAAATGAAGAATATTATATTTCATCCTTGAGGCAATAAGGAGGCTGGAATTTATTGAGGGCAATAGGAGGAAAATGGCATGGTCAGATCCATGCTTTAAAAAAAAAACAAATTTGAAAGTTTGAGCATAGGATAGACTGGACTCAAGAGACACTTGTGGCATGGAAGTCAACCAGCAGGCTACTGTGATATTCCAGGAATGAGGATGAGGAAGGCTTGTACCAGCAATGTCAACAGAGAATAGGTCATATGTGAGGGATATTATAAAAGAAAATTGAGAGGCCTTGGCATAAGATAGAATAGGATATGGAGGGAAAGAGAAAGAGTGAGGAGTTGAGAATAAATAGGTTAATTATATATATATATATATGTATATATATATATATATATAGTTGCTTTACCTTGCTTTGCCTTGGATATTCATCAGATTCCACATAATTTAAATGATGGAATACTCCATAAAAATTAGAATAAACAAAAGGATACACTATTACTTAAATTAGATAATTAAATAAAACCTATATTCCAACCTCTCACCTAGTTTAGGAACATACCTGAATACTCTAGAAACACACATTCCATTGTTACACAACTTTTATTGCTTAAAACATTGTTTATTATTTTGAAATATTCTGTCTCCTTTTAATGTGCAATGATACTTCTAGTTCTGCTTTCTATAGTGTTAAGGACTAAAATAAGGAAATATCCTGATATGTGTGCTGTGCCAAGGCTCAGACAAACCTTAGGAGATACTAAAATGACTACATAGTAGGAGAACAAGGAGATGCCTATTACCTTTCCTGAATGACAACCTGATATTTGGAAAAATATGTTGTTAATAATTATAAAGATGATTATAGCTAGTATTTACAAGCACTTTAAGGTCTGGAAATTATTTGATCTTTTTTGTCTCCATTTTAGAGATGAGGAAACTGAAGATCAGAAGGGTAAATGACTTGTATAAAGTCATACTGCTAGTTTTTGAGGCAGAATTTGAACTGAGGGCATCCTTACTTCAAGCTTCACATTTCTAATTCTCTCTTCTGGATACACTTTAATTTATCAGTGTCTATTTTAAAATGTGGTACCTAGAGTTCAACAGAGTATTTGAAAACAGTCCAACCAATTCAAAGCACCATGGGACTACTGCTTTCTATGGACAAGATGTTATATTTCTCTCAATATATCCTAAGATCAAAATCACATTTTAGCAGTAATAACACAAGGTTAATGTTAATAATTCATTTTATATCCATTCCAGAGTTTTTTTCAAATGAGCAATAGTTCAGTCAAATGTCTTCCATTCTGGAGTTGTACAGTTGTTTTTTGAGAAGATCAAAATTAATATTACCTCAATTTTCTACAATATTGATTTCTACTATATTGATTCTACAATGTAATTTATTTAATTCTCTACACTTTTTTTCATTGAGTCTGCATCTCCCTTAAACCACATTTCTATTTCAATGGGCTGAGCTCAGGAATTTAGCTTTCCCTCTGAGTTAAAGTTACAAGTTAACTTGGTACCATCCCCAAAAGATAAGTTGCCTCTCCTTGCCTGTCCTTGTACAATTATGGGAATTTTTCATTCTTCCAAGTAGATAGCAAGTTTAGTAATTTCAATCCCTTAGCAAAGATAAAGGATGTATATAGGTCCCATAAAACAATTGGCATTCCTTAATTATCATAGAAGGTGGTTACTAGACCAAAGTAGGTGCTAGCCTGCTTTCCTTGATGTAACCAATCATTTTGTAACCAACCCCATGATGTGACTGTGACCAATCACATTGTCTCTCCACCTACCTAATTCTGTACTTCCCAAAATCATATGAAGGCTAATGAACCCTACCTTAGGATATGTGGTTATTAAGAGACCATACACCCAATTTTTAAATTACCTTTAGCCTAACAAATAAATTAATCATGCTCAGACCACTGTCTCTCAATTTACCTTAATTTTCAAATGTCATATTTTACAGATAAAAACATAAGGCTCCAAGAAGACCTTCCTAAAGTTATATACCTACTAAGTATATATTAGTTATTCAAATCCTTTTGATTCCAAATCCAGGGTTCTTTCCACTAATGTATAGACTTTGAGATTCTATTATTACATTAGAAGAATCCTTAGTGATTCTATCAGAAATAGATTATTGAAATGTATGAACCATGCATCTGATCCAATATGGTAATTATCATTCATGAATACACAGCATACACACACAACATAGACACAAGCATGCTACAAACATAGACAATATACTGAGATATAGATAAATAGATAAATCATCCACACAGATGGACTTT
Source organism: Gracilinanus agilis (assembly GCF_016433145.1). NCBI lineage: Eukaryota > Metazoa > Chordata > Mammalia > Didelphimorphia > Didelphidae > Gracilinanus > Gracilinanus agilis. Next base: position 86,407,006 of record NC_058134.1, read on the forward strand.
GTTATAATACCAATAACTGTTTGATATCAATTTGATTCATCTTGGTACCTATCCAACAAGATTCATAGGAAAATACATTTAGAAATGTAAAGGACTATAGAGATGATCTACTCCAACATTCTCATTTTACAAATGAGAAAATGAGAGGGAGGGGACAAAAGAGATTACATGATCCCCAAGATCACAGAGCTTCTATATTCATGAAAATTATCTCATTAAATGTCTTTCCCACCCCCACCCTGACAAAGTGGTTGCTTAGAATGGACTTAAAGTATAGGATTCTAATAGCTAAATGGTATACAATAAATGTAAATAGCATGTCTCATCCCTAAGTTAGAAAGAATTTTAGAACACAGTGTTCATGGGGTAAAAATAGCCAGAATCTTTAGTGTAGGGAATTCCCAGCATGGAACTTGCCTCTACTGGTACAAATCAACAACTCACATGTGACATATAGCCTTAGTGATCTGCCTAGAGCACTTAAAGATTCAGTTACTTGCTCAAAGTCAGCACAGATAATAGATGTCAGAGACAACAATTCAATGTAAATTTTCCTAACTGAGGTAGCACTCCCCACCATATCATGCTACTTCTCGAAAGGAAAGAAAACTTCCCAGAAATTACACAAATTTAAAAATAATAAAACATTAAAATTAGTTCTTTAAATTTTTGCTGTGATTCTGTCCTTTCTCCCATCAAAAAAAACATTTAAAACATTTTTTAAAAGTGAGAAGAATAATCATATATTAAGCACCTGTTATGAGTCAGGCACTATACTGAGCATTTTACAAGTAATAGATTATTTGATAGATCTAGAATGTCACAGAATAGAAAGCATTGGTAGTCAAGAATTCAGAGTTGTAGGCTGAATACATAACCAACTCTTTGCTCTTTCTATTTGTAGTAGGAAAGATGCTCACTGTATGTTTGAATAAGGAAGAAGAAAGAACTACGATTTCTTGGGAACAATGTAAGAAAGAACTTACTAACAATTAGGACTGTACATAAATGGAATGAGCTGCTTCATGTGAGTTCTCTGTGACTAGGAAAGTTTAAGCACAGCCTTTTAGGATTTATGCATTAAATAAAGGTTAGAATGGAGGACTTCTGTGGTCTCTTCCAACTCTGGGGTTCTAGGATATTAGTGGCGGGGGGGGAGAAAAACCCAAATGATCTAACCATTTCTAATCCTGACACAGATTGGTAACAGAGGATGCCAACCTTTCTCACCATGGAGCAGAGTTCTGGCCATGTAAACTCCCTACAGGGGAAAAATCTACCCTCAGACAATCATGCATTGAATATGAAATATGACTAGTTGCTGGAGGAGGGGGATATCAGTCAATATGCAACTAAGAAGAAGGCAGTATATGACTAAGTACATGACTAAGCCTCATCAGTATAACTGATATACTTATGAAATAGTGTTTTGTGATTCATGATGCTGTTTCTTTTCTTTCTCCTCCTCTCATTTAATTTCTATGATTGGTTATCTCAGTTAGCTAGGTACTAAGGAGATCAAGTTCATTATGTTCACTCTCTACTTGGTCCAGTTTACTTTACTAACTTCCACAGTCATAAATCTGTGATTCTCACTTTGGTCAATTACCTCACAAGTATAAGCTATCAGTAAAAAAGAATATAATGAAGGACTGTGGATGACAAAGGGAAAACTCTATCCTTACTAATCAGAATGTATACCCCAATGATAGTGGACTAATATTGTCACCGTCTTATCCAATGATGGCCTCATTCATTTTTAATAGGTCATTCTATTTTCTTTGTGGTACAGTGAGAAGGATACTGGATTTACAGTCAGAAGATCTGAGTTTGAATTCCAGCTCTGTCACTTACCATCTTGTGTGACCTTGGAAAAGTCACTTAACTCCCCTAGTAGTCTAGTTTTCTCACCTGTAAAGAGATTGGACTAAATGACTCCAAAGGTCCTTTCCAAATTTAAATCTGTGACCTAGCATCTATGATATTTCTTCTGCAAAAATTCCCACATTCCTGCTTCCCTACACTCCTGCCAATTCTCCCTGGTATCAAATGGGAAAGGACAGAATGTAATGTTTTTAGCCATAGTCTATAAAACAACTTCCTTTGCTTAGGGCATGTAACTCCTGACTCTGAAATGTTTTGAAAACAAAGCTGCTAATCAGTTGCTTAGTAATAATAAGTTCCACTATTCCGTTTGCTATACATAGTGCTTTAATTTCCACTATTAGCACCATCGACGTAGAAAAAAAGGTCTACATTTGATTCAACTGACCTTTTGATACATCCAAAATGCCTGGTAACAAATTTTTGTTTGTTGCTTTCCAAGGCAAAAGCAATGATACTGCAGACCTGATGATAAGTTAGGGAATGGCCATTGCTATGCTTTTCCTAAGGGGAACCAACTCTTGTTTTAGATTACTTTAATTTTTTTTAATTTGAAATTCGTGCAGCTTGAATGCCAGGGACAAAAATAGGATATTAAGATACCAGAATAAAGATTCCATGGATGGTGTAAAGCAGAACTGACAAAGATGATTCAAGGCATGCTAATTGGAATTCGGAAAGGAAGGGGGAAGTGATGCCATATTTTTCCTCTTAAAGTATTTGCATGTGTGTATGAGCTTAAATGAAAGCTGGATGGAGTATTTTTCAGTCTAAACTCTCCAAAGGATGGTCTCCTAAGTAATGCATGTCTAAGAAGCTATTTGGGAGAGCCCAGGAGGAAAGCACACTCATTTTCAATTATAAAGGAAGAAGGTAGTTACTAGTTACATGGCATCCTCTTTTCCTTGGCTTTAAGTTGAGTAAAAGAGAATAATAATGATTCCCAATAATTTTAAGGGAATCATCTGTACACACAGAGCACATGGTACTTTTTGATTTAATATAGGTTTATTGCTGAGCTTGACTTAATCTTACCAATGGATGTGAAAGGCACTCTAAATCCTCTAAATCCCACAGCCCTCAAGTCAGACACAAAGCACCAAATCATGCTAGAAGATGCCTTAGTTTTGTCTTCATCAACCTATTCATCTGCCTAGTATTACAGACAAATGGCATGGGAGAAGCCAGTGGCATTCCTGCTGTCCACTCCCAGAGTTTAGTGGAAAGGTTCTCTTGTTGTCTCATCTTGCTTTTTGACCCCAGCATAACAATTCCCTTCATGTTAACGCTTGTATCATCAGTTTGTTGCTGATATAAAGAACCCAGGTACACGTTAAGGGACCTCTCTCTCATTTGACTCTTTGTACCTACTCAGATAGAAGACAAAAACTTCGATATTTGGCACACTGTCAGATGTGTTCATCACCTCTCTTAAGAAGCACTCAGCTTTATGAGGCTTCACTTCATATAAGGGTTTTATTTTCTCAATTAAATGCTTGAATCCAATCCCAGGAAAGTTAAGAGTTTCACCCCCACATTCCCCTTTGGGGATCACTTTCTCTCCTAAGAACAGTCCCTTTAACTTTAGGTGGGGGTCCATCAAGGAGTGAAGTATTGAAGGATTCAGGGTTCCTAGAGCTTTCAGAAAGAGCTCCCCTTTGGTCTCCAGCTGCCTCTGCTTAGTTCTCCTCTCCAGATCATGGTGCCAACTCTCAAGCAGCAGCCTTGAACTAAATATGGTTTGTTTGCTTGTTTTTTCACTTGAATCCCACAGCCCTATTCACCACATTGGGTCCTTCCGGGTGGCTGATATAACAAATTGGAGTTAGCTCATACTAGGCAGCATGAACTTTAAGGTTTGCAAGGCACTTTACACATACTATCTCCCTCATTCTATCCTCATAACAATCCCTGAAAATAAGTGCTATTAGTATCCCCATTTTACAGCTGAGAGGAAAAGTGGGTGAGAGACTTGTTAAGGTTCATACAGCTAGTAGTGTTTGAATCAGGATGCGAAGGTAGGTATTCTTGTGGTGAGTGCAACCTATTTACTTTCCCCCTCCTTTAGAAACTGAGTGGAGTGCCTACTGCTTGGTCCATCCTTATCCCTACTCTATATACCGCCATTGCCACCCCAGTCTTCCTGGGCATCAGAAAAACATCCCCATTCTTTTTCCCATTTGCCTTTCCAACATCCACTTTTCACTAGGGGCAATTAAGCTTGTTTAAGCAAATTACCCTGGACAAGTTCTCATTGTTACCCAGGAGTGAAAGGGAACAGGGAGAGCCCAGGGCTCTGGGAAAGGGAGAGAAACTTCTGTATTATCTATTACTTTCCTAACAGCATTAACTTCTGGTCTTCTGCAAAATTTGAACTACAATAATCTCTAGATAACCTCTTTATGAGTCTGTGCATAATCACTCCATATCCATTCTGTTTTGATTCAACTCAGTAAGTGAAATAATTTATTTTAAAAGGGCTCTATTCTACTCTACATTTCTCACAGTTGAACTTCAATCCATTTGTGTTTGTCCATTTCCCCCTTCCAACTTGTCATGGTCTTTGTGTATTCTATAAATAAAATTTATATTCAATAGGAGGAGACAATTATGATATGTGCGTGGCTCATAATAGGGATTGAAGGAAAACTATTTGTTGAATTCAATTCTTGTAGACATCCCCTTTTCTCCTTTGACCTAGCTGCCAACTTCATGCAGGCCCTTATCAGCCCAGTCCTGGACTACTTCATTAGCCTGCTGACTGGTCTCTCTGTTCTCTTTCCTCACCTCCAACTTCTTTGGCTTCTTCCTTCAAAACTCAGCTCCAAACCCACTCATGTAAGAGACATTTTCCTGTTGTTTACCCTACCTACCTCAAACTTCCTTACACCACTCACAGCATCTTCCCTCTGAGATTACCTACATTTTTAACCTATATATGTACCTGTTCTTATTATTTAGTTGTGTCTTACTTTTCATCCAATGGACCATAATCTCCATTGGGTTTTCTTGACAAAGATATTGCAATGGTTTACTATTTCCTTCTCTGGTGGATTAAGACAAACAGAGGTTAAGTTACTTGGCCAGGGTCCCACTGCTAGTACATGCCTGAGGCTGAATTTGAACTCAACTCTTCCTGACACCAGGCACAGCCCTTTATCCACTGTGCCACCTCCTGAATATGCATGCTAGTGAAAGAAATGACAAATCACTAAAGTACATTTACAAAGAAAACTACAAATAGCACCACAAACAATGAGACATATATGTAGTGGTTCAATGCCTGCATGTGTGCCTGTGTGTATGTATATATATATGTATATATATACAGACAAGATATGTATACATATATATTTATATGTAGTATATATGGCATAAACATAGTACATTTGGTACATATAGTTATGTACATAAATGTTTACTTTTTGTCTCCCCCATCAGAAATGTGAGCTCCTAGAACCCAGGGACTTTATTTTTTGCCTTTCTTTGTAACTTCAATATGTATCACAATGCCTTACAATAGAAAATGCTTAGTAAATGCTTGTTGACTAACTGAATTGAAGTATGCATAGGCCCACTGATTCTTTTTATCAAGGTTGAAAATATCCATCTACCCAAAGAAAGACTTTGTCTAGTAGAAAAAGTGATATGAAGCCAAGAGATCTGGGTTCGAATCTTGGGTCTGCTATTTTTTTTTACTACTTGTTTGACTTTAGATAAGACTCTTAATCCTTTCTCATCTATAAAATAACAGGATTGCTTTTAAAGGTTTCTTTCTATTCTATTCTAATTCCTGATGATTAATGGAGATTCTGATTCTAAAAAGACAGAACAGTAGTACTGCATTAATTTAAACATCATCAATCATGAAAGGTATAATGGAAAAGCCTTGAATCTCAATCAGGTATAACAGTGACATTACTAATGACTTCAGTGATAACCCATTTTGTTGGAGAGGAATCTATTAAAACAAAGATTTTAAAAACATCTAATAGACTTCAAAAGAGGAAGCATTTCCTACTTAAGTTAAAAAAGAGCCTGATTTGGAATAAAGATGAATTCTTCATTTTTCTTACTCTTTCTGTAAAGTTCAAGGATGGGCAGCACATGAAACTGGTAATATCCAATAGCAGGGAGGAAAGACATCAGTTAAGAGCTCTTCAACTCTCCCCACCATAACGGCACCTATTTTTTTCTTTCTTTACCCCTTTTTCCTTTCTTTTTCTCTTATTCACCGATTTCTGCAACTTTTCCCGTCATTCTTCTCCACAATCCTGAGCCATGACTAGGGCTAGATAGTCAGGGCTTTGCCCCAGAGAAACAAAAGTTAGAGAACACATAGTACTCCATCAGTTAAAGAAATGAAAGACCTTAGCATTTAATTAGCAAAAAATATTTAATTAAAACTGGGACAGTTAAGTGTTCCAGTGAATAGAGTGCCAGGCTTGCAGTCAGAAAGACTCATCTTTCCAAGTTCAAATGCAGCCTTTTGAAATGTTTTATTTATACCTCTTTTTTGCCCAGGGCAGTCACTTACTAGCTGTGAGATCTTGGTTAAGTAACTTAAGCCTGTTTGCCTCAGCTCCTGGTCAATAAAATGAATTGTAAAAGGAAATGGTGAACCATCCTAGTATCTTTTCCAAGAAAACTCCAAATAGAATCACAAAGTGTAGGACACAATTGAAATGACCAAACAACAAGTCCAATTACCCTTCCTAAACCTTTTATTTATTTTTTGAGGGTATATATCCTCTTTTATTTTTTTAAATATACATAACATATTTTATTAAAAATAACAATATTTTCCAAAACCAAAATTAATGTGAAGTTTTGCATTGTTTATATGTTTTTGCAAATATCAGTATGGCTTAATAGAAATGAGTAGCTATAGGGTTCTGTGGTTGGACCACTGGGCCTGGAGTCAGGAAGAACTAAGTTCAAATTTGGCCTAAAACACCTTACCAGCTGTGTGTGACCCAGAGCAAGTTACCTAACCTCTGTTTACTTTAATCCACTAAGAAAGGAAATGGCAAACTACTCCATTTTCTTTGCCAAGAAAACCCTGAAAAGGAACATGAAGAGTTAAACACAATAAATCAACTGAAAGATAATAAAATCACTTAATATTATGAAAATAGTCTTGATCTTGGAGTCCTCTTAAAAAGGGTCTTAAGGATTCTTATGGGTCCACAGTCCACATATTGAAAATTGTGGGCCTAGAACACTTTTTTTTAAATTTTTTATTTTTAGAAAAAATTTTCCATGGTTACATAATTCATGTTTTTCCTTTAACCTTCACCCCCTCAACCCCCCCCCACCCCCGAGCTAACTCGCATTTCCACTGGTTTTAACATGTGTGGTCAGTCAAGATTTATTTATATATTATTGATAATTACACTGGTGTGGTCTTTTCAGGTCTACACCCCAATCATGTGTCATTAACCCAAATGTTCAAGCAGTTGTTTTTCTTCTGTGTTTCCACTCCTGTAGTTCTTCCTCTGAATGTGGGTAGCTTTCTTTTCCATAAATCCCTCAGAATTGTCTTGGGTCATTGCATTGCTGCTAGTACTGACGTCCATTACAATCCATTTTACCACAGTGTATCAGTCTTTGTGTACAATGTACCCAGTTCATTCCATGTGTATTCTGGTGCCTATATGTGCAGATTGGAGAAGCCAAAGGAATTAAGTGCCAGGCCAGGCATATTGCCCTTTTGGCTCAAATTGCTGTTTACAGTGCCATCCAGCAGCTACACCCAAAAGCTTTACTGAAATGCTGTACCTAACACCCAGCAGCCACACAGCCATGTCTCCATCCTCTTTCTGAAAGTGTCCCCTTGGGGGGATGTCAAGAAAATCCTGGCCTGCAACCTTGTCATAATGATTTTTTAAACATTTATTAATATTTATTTTTTAGAAAAGTTAACATGGTTACATAATTCATGCTCTTACTTTACCCTTCAACCCCCCCTGCTCCCCACTCCCATGGCTGATGCCTATTTCCATAATTTTAACATATTTCATTGATCAAGATCTATTTCCAAATTGTTGATAGTTGCATTGATGTGGTAGTTTCAAGTCAATATCCCCAATCATGTCCACCTCAACCCATGTGTTCAAGCAGTTGTTTTTCTTCTGTTTCCACTCCTGTATTTCTTCCTCTGAATGTGGGTAGTGTTCTTTTCCATAAGTCCCTCAGAATTGTCCTGGGTCATTGCATTGCTGCTAGTACAGAAGTCCATTACATTCTATTTTACCACAGTGTATTAGTCTCTGTGTTCAATGTTCTTCTGGCTCTGCTCCTTTCACTCTGCATCAATTCCTGGAGGTCTTTCCAATTCACATGAAATTCCTCCAGTTTATTATTCCTTTGAGCAAAATAGTATTCCATCACCAGCATATATCACAATTTGTTCAGCCATTCCCCAATTGAAGGGCATACTCTTGCTTTCCAGTTTTTTGCCACCACAAAGAGCACAGCTATAAATATTTTTGTGCACATCTGTTTATCTATGATATCTTTCGGGTACAATCGCAGCAATGGTATGGTTGGATCAAAGGGCAGGCAATCTTTTATTGCTCTTTGGGCATAGTTCCAAATTGCCCTCCAGAATAGTTGGATCAGTTCACAACTCCACCATGAGTGCATTAACTTCCCAATTTTGCCACATCCCCTCCAACATTCATTGCTCTCCCCTGCTACTTTTAGCCAATCTGCTAGGTGTGAGGTGGTACCTCAGAGTTGTTTTCATTTACATTTCTCTAATGATTAGAGATTTAGAACACTTTCTCATGTGCTTATTGATACTTTTGATTTCTTTATCTGAAAATTGCATATTCATGTCCCTTGCCCATTTATCAATTGGGGAATGGCTTGATTTTTTTTAATACAATTGATTTAGCTCCTTGTATATTTGAGTAATTAGACCTCTTTTAGAATATTTTGTTATAAAGATTTTTTGCCAGTTTGTTGTTTCCCTTCTGATTTTGGTTGCATTGTTTTTGTTTGTACAAAATCTTTTTAATTTAATATAATCAAAATTATTTATTTTACATTTTGTAATTTTCTCTAACTCTTGCTTGGTTTTAAAATCTTTCATTTCCCAGAGATGTGACAAGTATACTATTCTGTGTTCACCTAATTTGCTTACAGTTTCCTTCTTTATATTCAAGTCTTTCACCCATTCTGAATTTATCTTGGTGTAGGGTGTGAGATGTTGTTCTAAACCTAATCTCTCCCATATTGTTTTCCAATTTCCCCAGCAGTTTTTGTCAAACAGTGGATTTTTGTCCCAAAAGGTGGCCTCTTTGGGTTTATCATACACTGTTTTGCTGACATCACTTACCCCAAGTCTATTCCACTGATCCTCCCTTCTATCTCTTAGCCAGTACCATATTGTTTTGATGACTGCTGCTTTATAGTATAGCTTAATATCTGGTACTGCTAAGCCACCTTCCTTCATGTTTTTTTTCATTATTTCCCTTGATATTCTTGATCTATTGTTCTTCCAAATAAAGTTTGTTATATTTTTTCCTAATGCAGTAAAAAAGGTTTTTGGTAGTTTGATAGGTATGACACTAAATAAGTAAATTAATTTCAGTAGAATTGTCATTTTTATTATGTTAGCTTATCCTACCCATGAGCACTCAATGTTTTTCCAATTGTTTAGATCTAGTTTTACTTGTTTGGAAAGTGTTTTGTATTTACGTTCCTATAATTCCTGTGTTTGTTTTGGTAGATAGATTCCTAAGTATTTTATATTGTCTAGGATGATTTTAAATGGTGTTTCTCTTTCTACCTCTTGCTGCTGTGATGTGTTGGAAATATATAGAAATGCTGATGACATATATGCATTTATTGTGTATCCTGCAACATTGCTAAAGTTGTTGATTATTTCTACTAGCTTTTTAGTTGATTCTCTAGGATTTTTTAAGTAGACCATCATATCGTCTGCAAAGAGTGATAGTTTAGTCTCCTCATTGCCTATTTTAATGCCTTCAATTTCTTTTTCTTCTCTAATTGCTACTGCTAGTGTTTCTAGTACAATGTTAAATAATAGAGGTGATAATGGGCATCCTTGTTTCACACCTGATCTTATTGAAAGGCTTCTAATTTATCCTCATTGCATATTATGCTTGTTGATGGTTTAAGATATATACTATTTATTATTTTTAGCAAAGGACCTTCTATTCCTATACTTGCTAGTGTTTTCAGTAGGAATGGCTGTTGTATTTTGTCAAAGTCTTTTTCAGCACCTATTGAGATAATCATGTGGTTTTTGTTGGTTTGCTTGTTGATATGGTCAATTATGTGGATGGTTTTCCTAATGTTGAACCATCTTTGCATTCCTGGTATAAATCCCACCTGATCATGGTGAATGATAGTCTTAATCACTTGCTGGAGTCTTTTTGCTAATATTCTATTTAAGATTTTTGCATCTATGTTCATTTATGAGATTGGTCTGTACTTTTCCTTCTCTGTTTTTGGTCTACCTGGCTTTGGAATCAGTACCATATTTGTGTCATAAAAAGAGTTTGGTAAGACTCCTTCTTTGCTTATTATATCAAATAATTTGTATAGTATTGGGATTAATTGTTCTTTGAATGTTTGATATAATTCACTTGTGAATTCATCAGGCCCTGGTAATTTTTTCTTAGGGAGTTCTTTAATGGCCTGTTCAATTTCTTTTGCTGATATTGGATTATTTAAGTATTCTATTTCTTCTGCTGTTAATCTAGGCAATTTATATTTTTGCAAATATTCATCCATATCACCTAGATTGCTAAATTTATTGCCATATAATTGGGCAAAATAGTTTTTAATGATTTCCTTAATTTTCTCTTCATTAGAGGTGAGGTCTCCCTTTTCATCTTAGATACTATTAATTTGGTTTTCTTCTTTCCTTTTTTAAATTAGATTAACCAGTACTTTGTCTATTTTATCTGTTTTTTCAAAATATTAGCTTCTATTCTTATTTATTAATTCAATTGTTCTTTTACTTTCGATTTTATTAATTTCTCCTTAGATTTTTAGTATTTCTAATTTACTTTTCATCTGAGGATTTTCAATTTGTTCATTTTCTAGTTTTTTAAGTTGCATGCCCAATTCATTAACCTCTGCCCTCCCTAATTTGTTAATATATGCACTCAGTGATATAAATTTTCTCCTTAGAACTGCTTTGGCTGCATCCCATAGGTTTGGGTAAGATGTCTCATCATTGTCATTGTCTTCAATGAAATTATTAATTGTTTCTGTGATCTGTTTTTTCCCAAAATTATTTTGGAGAATCATATTTAATTTCCAATTAGTTTTTGGTTTGCCTCTCCATGAATTCTTACCAATAACTATTTTTTAGCTTTTTTTTAAACTCTTAACTTCTGTGTATTGGTTCCTTAACTTCTGTGTATTGGTTCCTTGGTGGACGAGTAAGGGTGGGCAATGGGGGTCAAGTGACTTGCCCAGGGTCACACAGCTGGGAAGTGTCTGAGGCTGGATTTGAACCTAGGACCTCCCATCTCTAGGCTTAGCTCTCAATCCACTGAGCTACCCAGCTGCCCCCTAATAACTATTTTTATTGTATTATGATCTGAGAAGGTTACATTTATTTTTTCTGCTTTTTTGCATTTGTTTGTCATGTTTCTGTGCCCTATTACATGGTCTCTCTTTGTGAATGTTCCATGTGCTGCTGAAAAGAAGGTGTATTCCTTTTTGTCTCTATTTATTTTTCTCCATATATCTATTAACTCTCATTTTTCTAGTGTTTCATTCACCTCTCTTATCTCTTTCTTATTTATTTTTTTGGTTTTATTTATCTAGATCTGATGGGGAAGGTTGAGGTCCCCAACTAGTATGATTTTGCTAGCTATTTCCTCCTTTAGCTCCACTAGCTTCTCCTTTAGAAATTTGGAAGCTATACCATTTGGTGCATACATATTGAGTACTGATATTTCTTCATTTTTTATACTGCCTTTTATTAGGATGTAGTTATCTTCCCTATCTCTTTTAACCTTATCTATTTTTACTTTCACTCTGTCAGAGATCATGATAGCCACCCCTGCCTTCTTTTTCTCATTTGAAGCCCAAAAGATTTTGCTCCATCCTCTCATTTTCACTCTATGTATGTCTGTCTGTCTCATGTGTGTTTCTTTTAGACAACATATGGTTGGGTTTTGGTTTATAATCCACTCTGCTATTTGCTTCTGTTTTATGGGTGAGTTCATCCCATTCACATTCAGAGTTAAAATTATCAACTGTGCATTCCCAGACATTTTGATTCTCTCTGCTGGTCCTGTCCTTTCTTCTTTCACCGTTTCCTTCTATACAGTTTTGTTTTTAATCAGTTCCTATAATCCTCTCCCTTGTTGTAATTCCCTTTCTCCCCTCTCCCTTCTTATTCCTCTATTAATGTTCTTTAAAGCCCTCTCCCTCCTTAGTATTGCTTCCCTTCCCACCAGTCTGTTTGTTAGCCTTCTACTTGTCTATAGGTTGTGAATCAATTTTCTGCCCCTATGGATCTGATTGTTCTTCTCTAAGTTGATTTCAATGCACTTAGGTATTCAATATTTCCTCTCTCTATCCTCTTTACCCTTACAGTGTATTGTTATTTTCCCTGTTGATCCCATGCACTTCTTTATGGAATATAATTTTATTCCTTTTTGTTTGTTTTCCGATTTTTCTTATTATCTTCTTCCCCCCCAGTTTTGTATATATTTATACCTACCTACATATATACATATATACATACGTACGTACGTACATACATACATACATACATATATATATATTTATATATCTTTTGACATTTCATCCTATACAGTTTATCCCTGTTCCCTCTATGTAAACTTCTTCTAGTTACCCTGTTGGTAATAATAATTTTTAATATTTGACAATACCTTCTTTTCTTCTTGGGATTTTTAAGTCCGGTTTTTTCTTGATGAATGTTTGGAAGTCCTCAATTTTTTTGAATGACCATACTTTCCCTGCAATAATATAGTTAGTCTTGCTGGATAGTTGATTTTTGGTTGTAGACCCAATTCTCTTGCTTTCCAGAATATTGTGTTCCATGTCTTCCACTCCTTCAATGTAGATGCAGCCAGATCCTGTGTTATCCTGATATCTGAATGACTTCTTTTTAGCAGCTTGTAATATTTTTTCCTTGGTCTGGTAGTTTTTGAATTTGGCTAATATTCCTAGAAGTTGTCAGTGGTGGATTAAATGTAGGAGGTGATCTGTGGATCCTGTTGATTTCCACTTTTCCCTCTTGTTCAAGAATTTCTGGGCAATTTTCTCTGATAATTTCTTGTAAAATGCTATCTAAACTTTTTCTTTTATCATGATGTTCTGGTAAACCAATAATTCTTAAGTTGTCTCTTTTAGCCCTGTTCTTCAGATCTTTGGTTGAATCAATGAGGTGTTTCATATTCTCCTCAAATTTTTCATTTTTTAAATTTTGTTTAATATATTCTTGCTGCCTTGTGAAGTCATTTGCTTCTAGTTGTTGAGTTCTGTTTTTTAAGGACTGAATTTCATCCCTGGCTTTTTGGTCATCCTTCTCTTTCTGGTCTGATTTTCCTTGTAGATCATCTTTTGCCTTCTTTGCTTCATTTTCAAACTGGTCAATTCTGGCTTTTAATACTTTATTTTCTTGTTTTAGTTCATGTATTTCCTTTCTCAAATTGTCTTCAGCCTCTAGATTGCTTTTTGAGTTCCTGAAGTTTTTGAGTTAATTGAGTTTTAAATTCTTGAGTTAATTGAATTTTGAGATCTTCCAAAGCCTGTGTCCAGTTTGATGGAACTACTTCCTCTTCTTCTATTTCTGTTTCATTTGCTCTCTTTTCACTTCCTTGAAAGAAGCTGTCAATTGTCATTTCTTTTCTCTTTTTCTGTTGCTTACTCATGTTTTTTCCCTTCATTGTTCTGCTAGTTTGAACAGATGTATTTAGTGATCTTTGATGAAAGATCCAGCTGGTAATGGAGGTTTGTAGTTACTTTCTCTGCCCTCTGAAGACTTCTTGTCTGTTCAATTGTTGGGATTAATCCTCTATTGATTGGATTAATCTTACTGCTTTATCTACCCTGAGGCTAAAACCTTGAGGGGAGGGGAAAACAAACAGAAAAAAAAAACAAAAAATGTGGGGTGACAAGGAGCATTTTTGCTGAACTAAGTTCTCCAGCACTGGGGTTCCCTGCACTGTCCTCTGTGTTTGATCTGGTTTTCTTTCCTCTTGAAGGCCTGCATTCTCTATCTCAGTATGAGGAAGCCAAGCTGTCTGTGGTTTGGGGTTTGGGTCTCTCTAAGCCACCATCTTCTAGGTGTTTTTGCTGTGTTTCTCTGGTTTTCTCCTCCAGTCACCTCTCCAGTGCCTGTGTTTGACTCCCTGAGTACAATGCCAGCAAGGCCCTCTCTCCCAACCAGTGCGCCCACCAGCCCTGAGATTTCCAGGTCGCTGGAGACTCTGCACAGCAGTGGGGGAGGCATCCTGGGATCCTGAGATTCCCCTTATACACCCTCAGACCAGACAGTTCAAGAATTGAAGCCTTTTTCTTGGCATACCTCTTTAGTTATGCTGCAGTAGGGTTCCCCCTGCTTTCTCCCATTATTAGATTTGGTCCTCTTTCTTCTCGAAGCACATTGTTTTCTATCTCAGTGTATAAGGGTGCAGAGGTTTTAAGATTAGCTTAGTCTATGAGGCCATCTTCCCAAAAGAAAACCTTCCTACACCTTTTAGTGAGGCCTTCTAACAATAATCTCCCAGTATCCTGGGATCTCTGCCCATAGGATCATGTCTGTTGAATTCTGTGTCTCTGACCACCTTAGGGTGATTTCATGGAGCCTCTCCCATGATGGGCCTTATTGTCCAGGATGTTGACTAACCCTTATCAAAAAGTTAAGTGGACAGGGTGTTCATCTTTTGCTTCCCCAGGAGCATTTTATGAAGATTTCTCTAAGCATCAAAACTATATGTTATGAGAGCTACAAAGAATGTTTCCTGACTGAAAAAAATTGTGTCCAGGGACTCTGTTGACTCTTCAGGTAGTATTCCTATTAAGTGATTATTTTAGTAATTGTTATCTCCATTAATCCTTCCTATACTAGAATGAATACAAGGTAGGAACATTTCTTTTGTGCAGAGACCATATTTCTCTGAATAGAGGGATGGAATATAAAGAGTCAACAATATAAGCAGGCTTTTAAATTGCCTTAAAGAGTAGAAAGACCCTGGGCTATTTCAACATGTTAAAAAAAAAGTCATTATCTTTTCCTCCAAACCCACTTCTGAAGTTTCTCTACTAAACTTCTCTATTTCTGTTGAGTCCCTCCATTCTTCTGGTTACAATGGTTTGAGTCCTTGTAGATATCCTTGACTTCTGTCACTTATTCTCATATCCCAGCAACTAAATCAGACAACTAAATCAGTCAATTCCACCTTTAATAACAACCAGGGATGTTATTCATCAGATTCATCACCTAAGTTCAAGCCCTAATCTCTTCTTGCCTCAATTTTGACTTTGGGTCCTAATTGATTTATGTGCCTCCTGTCTTTTCCCTCTTTATACTTCACACAGTTATCAAAGCGATATTCCTAAATCATATGTCTGGCATGTTCTTTACCTCATCAATAAATTCCAGTGGCTCTCTCTTACCTCTGAGAATCAAATGCAAACTACCCTGTGTAACAATGAAAGCCTTGTAAACCTGACTCTGCCCCATCTTTCCAGTTTATTATATATTTCTCCCCTTCATGCATTTTAAGGTCATGAACAATTGGTCTTCTTCCTATTCTTTCCATAAAACATTCCTTTACTTACTTCCATGCCTTTAAATATATAGTCAGTATGACATGCCTATGATGAACTGGCTTCTCATTTAGATTCCCTCTTTCCTTCAAAGGACAACAAAAATACCTTCTCTTCCATAAGACCCTTCATGTTTCCCTCAAGCTGCTGATATCATCCTCCCATGCATTTATTTTGTATATATTTATATGTTTACTTATTTTCTCCTCTACTTCTTGAGGACAGGAATCATTGTTTGCTTTGTGCCTTTGTATCCCCAATGCCTGGAGCATAGCAGGCACTTAGTAAATGCTCACTTATTAATTTTTACAATGCTTCTGCAATAGGATCATAGAACTTAAAGTTGGAAGAAATCCTAAGCATTCAGCCTAGTACCTTTGGATACAAAAGCACCCGAGGTCCAGAAGGTGAAGCAACTTGCCCAAAGTTATCTTATAAGCAGTAGAGCTAGAATTTGAATTCAGGTCCTCCAACTCTTCACTCTTTCCAATATATTGTAGGAGGTATGAAGGGAGAGCTGACACCTCTTGTGTGAGGGCCCACCAAGCCCTTTTCAGGGCTGCTTACCCAACTGTCAACCTGTCATCTAATTCTCAGCTGTAGCTCCAAGAAGCTGTAGAATGAGCAGTAAAAACACCCCAGTAAACAACTTGACAAATGAGCTAAATCAAGTTGAGGGTAATCAATAGACCTCAAACCCATCAGTGAGTTAGGGAGATGACTACCCCAAGCACATATAGACAGGGTGGAAGAGAACAATTTGTTCCAAGGGTCATAAAGACAACTAAAGCTGGCACTGTGGAGTACTTAGAGCTTGATATGACATTGAAAACACTAATGTTATTGCATGCATCCCAAGCCATTGCCAGTTGTCCTGACTTTTGTCTTGCTACTGGGCTTCAGTGACTATAGAAGAGAGAAAATCATAGCATTACCCAGTGATGTCACTGGCCCTCTTCAAAATGAAGAAAAAACATGGATTTGTATTGGTTTACCATATCATTCAAAATCTTTGGAACCTATATATGACAAAGGCTAAATTCCATTAGAGAGTGATTTATATTTACTGAAAATTATAAGATATAAGAAATGACACAGGGCATACGATGGGTTAAGAAAAAGAAACAGTTTTATGAAAGTGATAAGATCATGCAAACTAAAGAGTGTCATGTTTTTGTTGGAAACTTTATCTTAATCACATACATTCTTTCTTACATACCTATATATGTATACATATATACATATGTATATATGTATATAAATATATGTACACACAAACATGTCCACAACACACTTTTTATGGCCCATATATCCTTGATTTCATTTTCCCATTTATGTTGCTATTCTTATGCTCAAACACCTGTAACAACTCCTTACTCTTAATAGTAACAAATTTTGAATCTTATTCTCAGCTTTCTAAGTCCTCTTTGCTTCATTATCCAGTTTTATTTTGCAGACTCTTCACTCTCCTTCCACATATCTTGTATTTTTTGAGGCTCCAGGATTTTATCTTTCTGTTCCCCTTTTTTCTCTTCTCACTATTTAGAAAGTACCCATTTCTTGAGGATTTTTATGATGTTATATTTCCTACACGAAGCTATTACAAGCAACAAGCTTTCTTTTTAGAACTCCCATGTTTTAACACCAGTTAGCCCTTGAATGCCAATATAATTGCTGGGTATGGAGAGTTTTACTTTTATTAGTTTAGCCTTTTAAATTTTTTACAGATTACATGTCAATCTAATTTTTAATATTTTTTTTGACATTTTGAAATCCATGCTCTCTCTCTACTTCTGATTCTGCCCCTCTTCTCAGTAAGGCAGCTAATATAATATGGGTTTTATATATATTATCACACAATACATATTTCCATGTTCATCATATTGTGAAACCAGACACATATTGCTTACACTGGAGAAAATTCATGGAGGAAATTAAGTGAAAAGGTGAAGTTATGTTTCAATCTTCATTAAGATTGTCTATTCCTTCTATGGCTGTAGATAGATCCTTCTTTTGTCATGAGTCTCCTGGAGTTGTCCTGGATCCTTGCTTTATTGATAGTAATTAAGTCATTCACAATTGATCATCAGACATTATTATTGTTAAGTGTATAATGTTATCCTGGTTCACTCACTTCATCTTGTTTCACTTGTTTCCTTTGTTTTTCTAGGGTTGGGTTTTGTTTTTGTTTTTGTTTTTTTTTTTTGTGATCATCTTACTTGCCATTTCTTTTGGCACAATAGTATTCCACTAAAGCATATACTACAACTTGTCCAGGCATTCCCCAGTCAATGGACATCTCTTCAGTTTCCAGTTCAATGTTACAACAAAAGAAGCTGCTACAAATATTTTTTATAAATTAGGCTCTTTTCCTCTATCTTTAATTTCTTTGTGATATAGACTTAATAGTGGTATGGCACGTTAAAGGGTATGCACAATTTTATTGTCCTTTGGGCATGGTTTCAGATTGCTCTCCAGAATAGTTGTACCTGTTCACAACTCCACCAACAGTGTTTTAGTGTCCCAATTTTTTCATATCCCCTCCAACATTTATCATTTTTTTTCCTTTTTGGTCAGGTTAGCCAGTCTGATGGGTATGAGGTAGTAACTCAGAGCTATTTCAATTTGCATTTTTCTAATTATTAATTTGGAGCATCAATTTAATCTTGATTCCTCAATCAAATTGTAAGTTCCTTGAGGACTTTGACTTTGTCTTGTTATGATTTTGTGTCTCTTGAAGATTCTAGTATAGCCTTGGAAACAAAGTGTGCATATAGAAATCACTGGTTGATTTGTATTCATTCACGGTGAGATATAACCCTTCAAAGCAAAGAATAGAGGTTGTGTTTGTGTTTAGACATGGTGGACCACAATTCTATACATGGCTCTCTAATGTATCCAGATAGTTCTGATAGTGGTAGATTCAATTCAATTGAATTCAACTATACATATGTCAATCAAGTATAGCACTAGAAATTGGTATACAAAGGGTAAAAACAGCAGACCTTACCCTCAAGAACCTTATATTCTTGGGGGGGATGGCATTTACATAAATAAATAAATAAACAAATAAATAAATGGATGAATGAATGAATGAATGAATGAATAAATAAATATGAAACTATAAAACATATATATATATATATATGGAGAGAGAGAGAGAGAGAGAGAGAGAGAGAGAGAGAGAGAGAGAGAGGGAGGGAGAGAGAAAGAATTACTTTAGTAGCTGTAAGATCATGAATTTCAAGCTGGGAGGGACCTTACAGAATAAAGTCCAAGACTTTAGTATCTATAACTGAAAAAACAACTGAGGCACAAAGATGTTAAGTTAATATCAGAACAGAGTTAAAATTCTGTTTGAAACACCTTTTGATACACAAATCTAATATCCTTCCTGTTATACCTCTAAAAATTATTTACATTATTTCAACTCTGTAGTAGTGGTAATATAAGTATTATTATTCTCAATTTACAGATGAGGAAATTGAGTCTCAGAGAAATTAAATGATTTGCCCAAGGTCACAGAGGGAATAAACAGTGGAGCTGGGATTAGTACCTAGATCTTCTGGCTCCAAATATAATGGACTTTCTCTTCTACTATCCTTCCTCTCAACATTATCACTCAGATCACCACCACCATTGTAGGTATTTAGTAAGTGCTGTTTAAATTGGATTGAACCCATCCAAAGTTCTAGCCATAGTAGGGCCCCTTTTGTACCAGGGATACAGAACTGAACTACACTGAATCCAGAGGAGTTCAACTTATTACTTCCACAGCCTCCCTATGATGTCTTGCCTGACCTTGGCCTAGATCTGATCGTCAGAGGATTTTCTAGGTATTGAATCAATTCTAGATCCCTTACATTTTAGATCTATTGGGAGATCCTTGGGTTGGTTTGTAAATCAAATCAATTTAGGATAAAAATCCTAAAGATCCCTCAAACTAGTCTAATGACATAATTTCTACCTTGAAAGAATAAAATTTATTTTCCCTACCTGTAAAATGAAGATTTCTAAGATATCGTTCCACTTTACAATCTTATGAGACAGTATAAAATACTAAGATTGTTGATCCAGCCTGTCATTTTCTCCCCGTAGGATACTTTGGTATTAGTCTGACAGGTTCTTGCACCCCTGGGAGTAGGAGGGAGTAGTGGAACAAGAAGATTGTTTTGCAAACCTGGAAGAGGTAATTCTGATGACCTGGCATTTCCTTCTCATGAAGGATCCTTTTACCTGCAGGGTCAGGGTAGTATCAGGTCACCTAGAAAATAATGCAAGCACTCTTTTTCTTCTGCTATTTTGTGTGTGAAGGACCTATTTGTCACAAAATATCATAACAATGGTAGATGTGATTTGGAACAGTACTGGGAAGTCACCCAAGTCCTGGCCATAAATCACTGTAGGATTACCTTTGGAATAACATGGCACCACTCCCAAAGTGGTGTGTCCTAGGAATAGTTCACTCTTAGTTTCTTAGAGTATTTGTTATCCTCAGATTAAATGACATTCCTAGGTAAGGCCTTTGGTGGGAAATGACTCTCTAAAATCTTGAAGCTTTGGTGAAACCTACAATATCTAGGACTATGACAATATGCTCTTAAATAGCAGACATGGTATCTCAGAGAAACAGTTTCAAATGCAATTATAGCCCTCATGATTGAAGAGCTAGAGAACAGAGAAGAGAGCATTAAACTCCTCCAAAGCTTTCCTTTATAAAGAGCTAAAAATATTTCTGATAATTCCATTTTTCTTTTTTTAAATATATTTTATTTTACCAATTACATGTAATGACAATTTTCCACATAAATTTTCTGAAGTTATAAGATTCAAATTATATCCCTCCCTCTTTTCCCTACCCCATCCCAGAGATGGTAAGCAATTTGATCTGGGTTATACACGTATTATAATGCAAAACCCATTTCTATATTGTTTACCATTATAAGAGAATACACATATAAAACCCAAACTCCAAAATAAAAAGTCAAATAAACTAAAGTGAAAGATAGTATACTTTGATCTGCATTCTGACTCCAACAGTTCTTTCTCTGGAGGTAGATAGCATTCATTGGCATAAGTCCTTCAGAACTGTCTTGGATGGTTGTACTGCTTAGAATAGCTAAGTTTTTCAGTTGACCATTGTACAATATTGTTATTGTGTACAGCGTTTTCCTGGTGCTGCTTATTTCACACTGCATCAGATCATGGAGGTATTTTCATCTCTTTCAACGTCACTGACTTCTCTTATGAGGGACAAAATATGCAGAACTCCCTTCTAGTTAAATAGTTTAGTCCATATTAATCAACTACCCTTGTAAAATTTATGCCATTTGGGGCAAATTTTAGCTGTGGTAGCAGGAGCCAACAATTACTAACGTGTTCCTGGGTGTACTATCCCTAGCTGCCCCTCTGCCTCCTTCTTTCCTACTAATGGTAAGACCTGAGTCCAAATGCAATATAGGATTATTTGAAGTTTATAGAATATTTTGATTCTTGGACTTGGTTTGATTAAACAATTTTAGAAACTCTGGAAATAGATTTCAGCTTGTTCACAAAGTGTTTTGTTTGTTTTTTAGTCTTATTTCTCATAAGTTAAAGTCACTCTGGCTTCTTGGTATACACTTGGTTAAAGTCTCTGAATCTGGATACATTTTTCTCTCACAATCTTTGCCAGTCAAGTTGAAGACTACTAAATGATATCCTTTAGTAATCCAATCACTTTTAAAATCAAGTTGATTTCATCATATATTTCTCATATCTGTCCCTTCCTTAATATTCCCAATGTCAACAATTCAGTTCAGAATCTCACTAGACTTCTTACTGTGGCATTAGTCTTCTAATTGGGCTCCCTGTTTCTTATTCTCAACCCCACCACCACCACTCTCAAGTTATCCTGTACATGACTAGATACCCAAGTAATGTGAGTCGATAAACATTTATTAAGTGCTTACTATGTGTCAGGAACTGTGCTAATGGCTCACCATCCTACAGTATGATTTTAATAATCTTATTTTGAACTCTTCTCCCTCTGCCCAAGAAAAAACTCCTGTGTATTTTCAATGGCTTTCTGTTGCCAAAATAAATAGTTAGCATTTATATAGTACTTTGAGATATGCAAAGTACTTGTTTGACAAAACTTTATCCTCACAAAAATGTTGGGCAGTTGGTGCTATTATTATCCCCATTTTATAAATTAGGAAGCTGAGGCAATCAGAATAAGTGACTTGCCTGGAGTCATGCAACTGGTAAATGGTAGAAGTAGAATTTGAACTCAGGTCTTCCTGACTCCATGTCCAGTGCTCTATCCACTGTACCATTTAGCCTCATACCTCCATTTTCAAGGCCTTCCACAATCTGGCCCCATTCTACTTTTCTAGCCATATTTCACACTATTCTTCTTCATAAAATCCATAGTCCTTTCGGGGATAGACTTTACACCATTCTTTAAGCATATCCTATTTGAACCAATTTTCTTTTCTATGAAGAATGCATATCATCTATAATATGAATTTTTCAATAACACAACTAAATAAACTAAGGCATTTTACCATAATTTAAAATATGAGAGGAGATAAGATCATAGTGTTGCACTTAGAAGGACTTGTGAGAAACTACCACATAGGAGAGGGAGTGGACTTAGTTAGTTGGCTTGATCCCGTAGACATAACTAGTAGCTGGATGGTTAAATAGGAAAAAGCTGAAGAGAGTCAAATTTGAGCTTGATATGAGAAACAACTTCCTAATAATTAGAGTTATCCCAAAGTAGAATGATTTCTTTTGTAGCTATCTACCTTGATAGAGGTTGTTGAGCAAAAGCTGAGTAATAAAACTGGATTAAAGGTTAGAGGAGATAAAGAGTTGACCTAGAGCATATTTTCTTAACTTGGGGTCCCAAGAGCCTATGGATAGATTTCAGAAATTCCATGGCTTTGAATGGAAAAAAAAATTAAGTTGTTTCAATTTCATTCATTTTCTTTGTAATATTAATTTATTTCATGTATTTAAAAACATTATATCATCAGGATGCCAAAGGGCTCTAAGACATAAACCAGATTAGTAACTCTTTCTTCTGAAGTCTATTCCAACTCTGATATTCTATAATAGGTAGTAAACATAAAAGTCGAACCCATCAAATTGATCTGACTCCATGTTATAATATGTAAGAAACAGAAAGCACTCTCTGGATCAGCTAATCCAGCTGTGATTTTACTGATGGATAAACAAGTTCAGAGGTTTAAGTGTTTCGTTCAAGGCCATACAGTTTGCTGTGTGGACAGAATTAGAACAAAAATCCAAGTTGACTTCCAATTGAGTGTCCTTTCCTCTACTTGAATTGATCTTGAACCGTTGAATTTTAATATTCTTTTAAATAGAAAAGCATAAGAGTTTTTCCCTAGCAATTAAATCCCAGGATTTGGATGACCAGACCAAAATCCTCACAAAATAAATTGCTCTCTACCCTACAGAAGTTTGAAAAAATTTTTGCTATTAGTGCAGCAGGTATACCTCCTGTGACCTTAAGTGGGACCTTTTTGCCCAAGCAAATGCTAAGAAAAAAAATCACTCTTATGCTTTCTTCATTGTAATTTTTTTTGTAAATATAAAGAACTGCAATATTTTCTAAAAGCCCTAACATTTTGCTTGCTTATTTGCAACTAATCAAAATCGGTACAGATATAGGAACTGAGAGCTTTTGCTGATTGTTTCTGTATATATATTGGCAAAGATAGATTCTACATTCTGGACTATTTGCATTGCCTATGATTGTTACTTTAGCTTCATAGAGGTAATAAATATTTGTGGAATTGAACTGAGCTGAACTGAATTGAAATTCTTGAAGGCAATTGTTAGCCTAACGATGAAAAAAGGTCCTTCACATCTTTTTTATTGGAAGGTAATTTTATTTTTTTCATTTTCACATTATTTTATTTCTTTATTTTAGGATATTTTTTTCCATGGTTACATGATTCATGTTCTCCATCTCCCCTCTTCCTTCCCCCTTCCCAGAGCTGACAAGCAATTCCATTGGTTTATACATATCTTATTACTCAAAACCTATTTCCATATTATTCATATTTGTAATAAAGTAATCTTTTCAAACCACAACCCCAAAACATATACCCATATAACCAATGATAAATTGTAAGTTTTTCTTCTGCATTTCTACTCCCATAGTTCTTTCTTTAAATGTGGATAGCGTTCATTTTCATGAGTTCTATGTGATTGTTCTTGATCATTGCATTAATATTAGTAGCAGAGTTTATTACCTTTGATCATCCCACAACATTTTAATTCTGTGTACAATGTTCTTCTGGTTCTGCTCCTTTCACTCTGCATCAATTCCTGGAGGTCATTCCAGTTCCCATGGATTTCCTCCAGTTCATCATCCCTTATAGCACAATAGTATTCCATCACCATAATATACAACAATTTGTTCAGTCCCCAATGGAGGGATATTCCCTTGTTTTCATTTTTTTTCTTGCCACCACAAAAAATAGTTATAAATATTTTTGTACAAACATTTTTTAGAATCTCTTTGGGGTACAAACCCAGTAGTGGTATAGCTGGATCAAAGAGCATGCAATCTTTTAAAGCCCTTTGGGCATAATTCCAAATTGGGAAGGCAATTTTAAAGCGCCATCTTGTGGCAATATCTTGATAACAGTTGTTTCCCAATCCTTAACTCATGAGTTTTGAAAGGTAGTCAAGGATAAAATTATCAAAAGCCCTATTTACAGAGATAATTACCTAGAGGTAAGAGTTGATCTGGAATCTTCTTTCATATATTATAAAATTTCTATTTATTGTATTCCAAATTCTACTATCCACTTCAATTTTTATGGTCAACCAAGTATAAATAATTACATATTACCATGGAAAGAATCCTGAACCAAGAAGAAAGAGACCAAAGTTTTAGTCCCAGCTTGGTCGTAATAGCAGTATGGCCTTAGTTAATTTACTAATCTTCTCTGTATTTTGTTTTCCTCATCTGTAAAATGAGAGATTTGGTCTAGATTCTCTCTAAGGCCCCTTTCCATTCTAGAATCTCTACAGGCCATTCTGTGCTTTATCTTTATAACTTAGAGATGATGGTGATGAAGAAGGCGGAGTGACCATTTAACAGAAAGTGATGGAACCTTGGGAAATTTAAAAAGCCATGAAAAATTGATAGTTGCAGAACTGAGCAAAAGAGAACAAAGGGAGACTAAGATAGATTTTTTTTAAAAAAATATGAAGTCACAGGTACAGAGATAGACAGCATTATCCACTTGATTAAATCAGTTTCTTAAAAGGATTCCCTGGAAGGACTGAGAAGTCTAACAATGTTAAAGCAAATTGTCCGGAATGTAGAGAAATTTCTTTAGAGCAGTTAGTGCATGCTAGGACAGAAACATTCACTCTTGAAGTTCTGCTTGCTATTTAGAACCAAGCCTGGTGAAATAAACTCCTTATTTTTTTGTCCTAAAGATCTCCATTGGTTATTTCATAGTCATGTTAATTTGATCCTAAATTATTCAAAAGTAATATTATCTTATTTTGACATGCTGCTGTTATCATTTGTAGCCTCATACTAAATGCCCTCAGGAATTAACCCACCTTTCAAAGCTTAAAGCTTACCTCCTGCTAACCTTCCTGATGAAACCTCTCTGGGCAAAATGATTAATTCATTATCCTCATCCATCTTAACTCTCCCACTGGAGTCTTGCCTTTGTACTATTGCTAATGCTTTTCTGAGATTCAGAATGGTACAAATTGAAAGCACAATGGATTTGGTGGGTCAGAGGAACTGAGTTCAAGTCCTGATTCTTTCTTTTACTGTGTGATCATAGGTAAGCAACAGCCTCTCTGAGAGAAAAAATGTTTTCTCTCTCTGACAGAAATTTTTTATAATAATCCTTGTATTACTTAGCTCAAAGACTATTTGTGAGGAAAGCTTTTTGTAAATATTAAGGTGCCATATGTATGTGAGTTGTTATTATTATTCCCCCACTTCCCAGAATGCTTCTTTTTTCTCTACCTTAAAAAAAAAACCTTAGCCTTTCCTTGGGTTGGGGGGTAGTTTTTCCTCCCAAGGAAATGGGGCAGGGGGGAAGGAGATAGGGTTACATAAGAAAGGAAGGCCATTTTTAAAAAATGCAAAAAAGATAATGGAAGAAAGGCCACAAAAAAAGCACAGCTGGGACAGCTTTGAAAACTATAGGTTGAAGTGTGCGTGTGTGTGTGTGTGTGTGTGTGTGTGTATGTGTGTGTGTGTGTGTGTGTGTGTGCATATGTGTGGTAAAGAAAAGCAAGCTGTTCATAATTGAGACCTGCAATTTCATGAACAACTATCTTTTTCAGGTCTTCTGTGAATATGGAAATGCCCAGTTTATCTAGTGTTTAAGTTCAGGAACAGACTGAAATAAAATAAAATAAATCTTACATATTCTAGGTGACTCCACTTAATTTCAGTTTACTAGTAGGCTTCCCTCGTGTCCCCACATGGAAATACGTTGTCCCTCTTCTTCCCTTCTACAGAATTTATCTGTCATTCATGTAGCATTTTAACACTAAGCAGCATGTGGGTTCTTTCTGTTTATATACATGCTTCTATTCCAAAGTGAGGCTAGTAAATTTTTAGAGTCCAAAGTTCATATTTTATGCTTTTTTATATGGCCTTGGAATCTTGTACATAATAGGCAACCAGTGATTTATTAGTTGTTGATTGTCAATAAAAATAGTGATGAATATTTATACAGGGTGTCCCAAAAGTCTTAGCACAGTCTTAAAAATGTACTTGTGTCCCAGAAATCTTAGTGTAATTTAAAAAAAAAAAAAACCTTGCCTTCTTTCTTAGTAACAGTTCTAAGGCAGAAGAGCAGCAAGGACTAGGCAATTCGGAATAAATGACTTGCCCAGGATCGCACAAATAAGAAATGTCAGAGGCCAAAATTGAACTGAGTCCTTCCCATTCTGGGCTTGTTGCTCTATCCACTGGTTTACCTAGCTGCTCTAGATAATAGATAATAGAGATAATGACATTTTTGGATACCCTGTAGATCATTTTAAGGTTAAAAATGTGCTTTACACACATTGCCTTTTTCATTTGATCCTCATAATAAGCCTGTGAGATAAGTGTTACAACTATCACTGTAATTGTTATTGTTTTCCCAGTTATTTTTTGTAGATGAGCAAATGAGAGACTTTATGTGACTTGGCCTGATTCCCTGCCTTCCTGTGCAGCCTAGGTCTCATTAAACCCTTTATTTTTTTGGAAATCGTTCCTTCCCACACATCCTTGCAGCTACCTAATATCCTTCCCTTAGTTCTGTTCATTTTTCACCAAGATCAAGATTGTTATCTCCTGAGAATATTACTTTCTCTTTTAGTTTACCATGCATCCCTTAGCAGGCGACATGGACTACCCATGATAGGGTTCCTTCTTCTTGTTGATATTGTCTTTTTCTTAAAAGATTTTACTCTGCTTTTGATAATAGCAATTTATCTAATTTAATGATGAATAAACATTTATTAAACTTGGGTGTGCAAAGCACTGCACTCTGCACTAGGAATGATGAGGAGTTCAGCGGTTACATTGTTTAATTAAGGTATTCCCAGAAAGATTTTTCAAATTCTATACAGAAAATAACAAGGAAAAACATCTATTGATCCTGTAGACATAATATACATGATAAAACTAGTCCCATTACAAAAAGAAAAATAGCCATATTACAAAAAAGAAAAAAATACACTCCCTTTCTACTATTAGTTTCATAATAATTATCACTGGTGTTCCAAATATTGGAATTTTTTTTAAAACTAAGGGGTTGGAAGATGCTTGAATTATACTCCGTAGGGGCCAATCACTTACATCAACAGAACCCACATATCTTATGAATATAAATATATATTTGACATTGCATCATGAGCCTTCTGGAATTGTGGATGGTCATTGGGTTGATCAGAGTTCCTCAGTCTTTCAAAATGTTTATGAGTGTTGAAAAAAAATAAGTGTGGATGGTTAAATAATTAATAGTGGGTTGGTGGTAGGAAGATGGAAGATATTAAATGATTTCTAGGTTCTTGATTGTCCTTGGACCAGTCATTTAAAATCCTATAGATCTGGGAAAGGATTCATGGAGAGACTACAACAACAGGGTTTTACTATTTAACTGGGGCAAGGAAGGGAAAGCAATGGGATGAACTATCTGGGTAGAACTGGATTCCCTCTCACCAAGGTTCAACAGATTTCTATACTGATCTCTACCTAACTTTACCCAGCTGCCTAACTCTATCCTATCCAGAACACCACCCCACCCCACCCCCACCATGGTATCTAAGAGTAAGGGAAAGCTGGAAAGTAAACAGGTCCATGGGGTGGTAGGGAGATCTCATGACTGTTGTCCTTCAGGCTCTGTCAGAAATCCAGTAGGGTCTCAGCACCTAAATCCAAAGGAGAGAGAGTAAGGCTATTGACTACACGGTCCACCAGTGTGTCTCACTGAAACTCAACCTCTTCCTGGCCAGTGAAATCTTGATAGATGATCCACATAGACTGGTCCAAAGAGAGATATAGAACCAGCACCTCTAGAGTGAGAGTCCAGGGACTACCTGCCACTCCACCCCAGTCACTGACTCCAGAGTTCTGGAATCCTTTCTCTCTGCCTGTCACCTCCACTTTCCCTAATTTCACTACAATAGTGTGTGTACACATGCATGTGCATGTATAGGTCTAAGCATGTATATGTAGATGTACTCTATACTTTGTATATACACACATACATATATGTACATGTACATTTATTAAGGTCAATAAGGAATTATTAGTTATTTTATAAGAATAGTTGATATAAAGTGGCTTCTGGTTTATGAAGCATTTTAATAAAAATAACAATAATTTGCTTTATTCCATTATATATTTGTAAGAGGGATTTGTTTTTCTTGCTTTCTCTATGGGTGGAGTTATGGGAGAGGGTTAGAAGAGGGAAGTCAAATCTTCATTTGAAAAAATAATGAATCAAAAAGAAGAATGCAAGTTATCAAGGAACGCAAGCCAGGAGCCTTGGGAAGATGTTTTTAATTTTCACCTAATGATGGGCATTTAAATAGATAGGGATGAGAACTGCAAAACTCTTAGTGTTGAGGATGAAATGACATGTCCAGGCCATACATTCAATATGCATCAGAAGTAAAGACTTGAATACTGGCTTCCTAGCTTTTAAGCTAGCTCTCTATCCACTGTACCCTCTCCAGGGACTGAAAAGAATATATAAAAGTCAGTTTCATTTAAGAAATCATTTGTGCCGGTAGGTAGTGAAGTGGCTAGAGCAGTGATGGGCAAACTTTTTAAAGAGGGGGCCAAAGGAAAGGAAATGTTCATTTGTCAGCCTGTTTCTAAGGCAACTCATTTGAAGTTTCATTGTATTGTATCCTACTCATTGTATTCATCAGATTAGGAATAATGTTGTGCAGCCAGGCAGAACATTTTAGGGGGCCATAGTTTGTCCATCACTGGACTAGAGCATTGGGCCCAGAGTCAGGAAAACTCATGTTCCTAAGTTCAAATCTGGCCTCAGACATTTAGTTGTATAATTTTGGGCAAGTCATTTAACCTTGTTTGCCTCAGTTTCCTTATCTATAAAATGATCTAGAGGAGGAAGTGGCAAACCACTCCAGTATCTTTGTCAACAAAATCCCAAATGATTCACAAAGACCTGGTCATGAGTGAACAATAATAAGACTAGTCACATAGTCCAAGTGGAGCCTAAATGTCTTATGGTATTCTTTGAGCTGCAGGTTGCAAAGAATGCTAGACTTGGAATGAAGATCTGAGTACAAATCCTGCCTCAGACTTACTAACTGCATGACTCAGAGCAAATCAGATGATTTCCCCAAGTTTCAATTTCCTCATCTGTAAAGAGAAGATAATAATACCTCTATTGCAGGACTATTGCAAGGATCGAGAAATTGATCCTAATGCAAAAGATCAAATAATTGATCCTAATTGATGCTAATTACCATTATAATTATTTTATAGTCTGACAAGAGTAAGGACACTACAAGGTAGTATCCAAGTTCATGATAAATTCTAGGTTTTCTTCTTCCATCGCCTCTTGAGTGAGTTTATATAGCTTGTTTCCAGAATATTTGGACCATAGGGGATTAATTCCATCTCTGTTGCTTCTAGAGTGATTTCTGTATGGCTCCTATTAATTTCTGCCTGTGGTTCACAGGAGTGAACTGGGAATATGACTTAGGTCAAATACATCATAAAAGGAATTTGCTTTTGATGAAATCAGGTTCAGAAAACAGTAACTTTAGTGTGTGTTTGCAAGTAGATCTTTGAGGCATTCCTTCTCCAAAACTGTCAGTGAAGTAGCAGGAAGAGGAAACAATTAACAGACACTAAGCATTACTGTGTCTCTTTGAAGCTCTAAAAAGAAAACCAATCCAAGAGAGTAAATATGTCTTTTGGGAGAGAGGAAGACAGAGTACAGCACCAATGTGTTTAGGACCAAACTGAAGATCTATCAAGCAGTGCTTCTGTTTTTTTTTCTTCTCATAGATATGAGCTCTAGGTCTACCACAGACATTCCTTCTGGTCTCAAATGACTCCATTAGCATTACTGATGCGCTTTGTATTTCTTTATACTTGACGGATCCATGATTTTGTCACTTAAGGTACATGCAACCCATCAGTGACTTAGAAGGTAGTTATCAAAAATTGTTGTGATCAAAAACATACCACTCTTGGCAAAAAATTGGAAAATGAGGGGATACCCTTTAATTGGGGAATGGCTGAACAAATTATGGTATCTGCTGGTGATGGAATACTATTGTGCTCAAAGGAATAATGAACTGGAGGAATTCCATTTGAACTGGAAAGGAACTGATGCAGAGTAAAAGGAGCAGAGCCAGGAGAACATTGTATACAGAGACAGATAAACTGTGGCACAATCGAATGTAAAGGACTTCTCTACTAGCAGCAGTGCAAGGATCCAGAGCAAGGCTGCGGGACTTATGAGAAAGAATGCTATTCACATTCAGAAGAAGAACTGTGGGAGTAGAAACACAGAAGAAAAATAACTGCATGATCGCATGGTTCGATGGGGATATGATTGAGGATGTAGACTTTAAATGATCACCCTAATAATATGGAAATAGGTCTTTATCAGTGAAAACCCAGTGGAATTGCTTGTTGGCTACAGGAGAAGGGTGGAAGGAAAGGAGGGAAGGAACATGATTCATGTAACCAGGGGAAAATATTCTTAATTAATTAATTAATTAAACTAAAAAGAAAAAAAATACATACCACTCTGTGGCTAACATGGTGAGGAGCAGCTCTAAATTTAGTCAACAGATAAACCACAGCCATGAAATTATTCTCCTGCCAAACTTGCTTTTCTCCTTGGTAGCACCTGCCAGCACTTGCCATCCACTGACAGTTTCTGACAACCAAAAGTCAGTTTCATGCCATCAGAGGTGTCCAACAAGGCTTTTGTTAGATGTGATCCTCATTGCACATTATAATAGCAAGACAAGGAGGGATGCTAAGGTAGTAAAATACAAAGGTGTTTATAACAGCTTTACTCCACAAGTGAAATGTGTGCTAAGACTAGGAAGAGGCTCAGTTATCACTACTCAACTGTCTCCTGTATTAGACTGTAAACTCCACGACAGCTGGGACTATTGTTTTTTGTATCACTTGCAGAGTAGAGAGTGCTTCACAAATTCTTGTTAATTCATTGATTCATAAGTGCTTAATCGTTCATTCATTCCTTCATTACAGCAGTGCATTCACAGTGAATGAGGTGGATTGAGGACTTCTTAAAGAAATTCTAGAAGAATAACAATCATGATGGATTTGAGCTGTGAGCTGTTGGGGAATAGTAGACCGAGCAGAATGGAACCCAGCAATCAGGAGACGGATTGTTTGGAGAGTGGTTGTTTTTCAGCAAAGATGAGTCAGAGGGAGCTGTAGAACAACATCAGAATACTGCAAACAGTAACGATAGCTACCAACTTTATGATGGAGGAAGGGCTGTTGATCTTCTCAGCACCCCACCACCACCAGGCACACACACACACACACACACACACACACACACACACACACGCAAATAATTGTGACTGTCATTATCTGAATATAAAGACTACATATATAAATGTCCTTGTTATAATGGTCTCTGTGTATATGCTGGACAAATGCATAAAGGATCTGTGATTTCATATGCTTGAGGAATTCCTGGCATGGAAACTCTCTTACCAGCTCAAGTCTCAACCTGTCTATAAAGCTAGTGGGATGATGGGATCATAGATTTTAGGGCTACAAGGGAGATTAGAGACAATCAAGTCAAGGAGATTTTAACCTTGATTGTGTCCATTAGATTGTGATCTTTTTGAGGAAAGGTACTATCTCTTGCCTCTTTTTGTATCTCTAGCACTTAGCTCTATGCCTTGCATATAGCATGTGCTTAAACATGTTTATTGATTGACTGTCATAGACCCCTTTCAGATTTGGGGAAAGACAATCATCCTGCTTCAGTACCTTTAATACATGAAATAAAATACACAGATTTCAAACAAGACCAATTATATTAAAATATAATTATCAAAATATGTTTAAAAGAAAAGTTAAACAAGTTCACAGACCCATAAGTTAAGAAACTCTATCTTGTCCAACCTCCTCCCCTCATTTTATAAAGGAGGAAAGAAAAGTTAAAAGAAGTCAAGTGACTGGTCCAAGATCATACAGAGTCAAAACTTTAACCTAGGTCCTCCATTTCTAAAGCCAGTGTTCTTTCCAGGATCTTGGTGGTAGATACATCTTCGATTATTGCTTAAAACACACAGAGATTAATTAACCTTCAGAGGGTCACAGAGTAAGTGTCAAAGGTAGAATTTTAACTCAGGTTATTCTAAAATACCAACAACCAGCTTTCTATTTTTTATGCTGCTCAACATGAAGATTTTAAGCTGATTAAAAACTTTCTTAACTAACTTGAGAGGAAAAGAGAGAAGAGTCAAAGGGATTCTTATTAGGGAAAGATGAGGTCTCAACAACAATTTCTCTAGAGATTTATGTATGATAAAAACATGTGCAAAAAATGTGCCAAGCAGGTAGTTCTTCCTTTTTAAAGTAGGAGAACCCCAAATATGGATCTGGTTTCCATCCCTGCCCACAAAGTCAAAGCATCTTAGGACCAGGCTCCTCTTTGCTTTGCTTTACACAGAAGTATTTGTAAAGCCTTGGGGCCTTTTTTCTTAAGAGAACACAGACAAGTAGAACACAGCCGGCCAGAATCTTTAAAGAATAAAAATGCAGAAGGCAAGATGAGGCATTTCAGAGATGTTGTTAAAAGTGTCTAAAAATAGGGCTCAGTCCCAGCAAAGCTACTATGATGGTATATTCACACTTCCGGATTTCTTCTACAAGTCAGTCACTTGAACCTGATTTTCATTTTACCTTTCCCTTGTGTATATTAAAACAAAAAACAAACAAACAAACAACAACAAAACAGGGAAAGTGTGGTGATTTAAGGGTCAGAGCTAGGAAGAGGCTATCTTTTGTTAACTCGCCTTGAATTAAGGATGCCAAGACAGAAGCTATCCAGACTCAGACTTGGCATGTGGCATGTGGTATGTGAATTGACATTCCATGGTTCCTAGGGATTCTGTTATTGTGAACCATTGCTCTAGTAAAACATTATTTTCTACTATCTACTACAGAGGTTCTTAACCCTGTGTAGAATCCTGAACTTGGGTTTGGGGATTTTATTTTGTTTTGGTTTTTATGATGTTCAATTATTTCAGTCCTATCTGATTCTTCATGACCCCATTTGGGTTTTTGGTTACATAACAGTATTTAAGTGCAATTACTTTCTTTTGTAATCCCATGTATTTCATGGGCTTTTATAAATATTACACAGAGTAGGGGTCAGTAGGTTTCCCCAAATTACCACAGGGGCCCACAACCCCCAAAATCCTTGTTCTCCTTTGATCAGTTTTCAAAAAGCCCTACCTAAGTCTTAAACTGGGAAGTAAAGATTTTATTCATTTTCTGGGGGGTGGGAAATAAAACAACTCTAGCCATCCTATTCCTTTTATTAAAAAAAAAAAAGAACTTTCCCTCTCCCTCCTTGAAGTCCTTTTTTGAAGAAAACACACAAACTCAAAAATACAAAGTGACAATAGATCATTGATCCTGACACTTCATTTTAAAATGTTGATGAAACATCTATTTTTATCTCTATTTTATAAGTAGAGAAATTGATTCAATGGTAAAGTGGCTTACCATACATTTTGGACATAGAATTCGATCCCATGTCTTTCCTAACTCTAGTCCAGGATCCTTTTCAGATTTCAGAACCTGCAGAGTTCACTCTATGCTTTATTTTTACAGCCTATCAATGAGGATGAAGAGGGAGGAGCATCCATTTAAGAGAAAGGAATTGTACCTTGAAAAATTAAAGAAATATGAAAAATTGATGACTTTCTTGGAGAGAAGAAAGGGATATTTGAGATATATTTTTAATGTGAAGAATCATAACACATTTCCCATAAGGCCAGTGTTCTGTCTGTATTTAATAATGAAACCTCTATCAGGTAGTATCACATTATTTACATGAATATTATATTAGTGTATATTATTAGCTTATGATTTTAATTGTTTTAGGTGTAGAATTGACAAGTCTTCATTTGATAAAATATCCACATTGGGGGCAGCTGGGTAGCTCAGTGGAGTGAGAGTCAGGCCTAGAGACAGGAGGTCCTAGGTTCAAACCCGGCCTCAGCCACTTCCCAGCTGTGTGACCCTGGGCAAGTCACTTGACCCCCATTGCCCACCCTTGCCACTCTTCTACCTATGAGCCAATACACCGAAGTACAAGGGTTTAAAAAATTTTAAAAAATATATCCACACTATTGGATCGATCCTCCATGAGAAGACAAGAAAGAATAATTGCACAGAATGAGATGTAAATAAGCTGAAGGATTTATTTCAGTGGAGGAAGTACCCACATGAGATTATTAATCCAGAGGAAAATCATTATTATCTCTTAAGGCAATGAAATAGTCCTTTGAAATGATTGTATCACCTGGTTCATACTTTAGATTTACTTACTTTCATGCATATTTGTATTTGTTGTATTCCTCCTGAAGAATGTAACTTCCTTGAGAGCAGAGTGGGTTCTGTTTTTGTCTTTGATTCCCTACCACCTTAGCTCTCCTTTCCTGTATATGTAAGGTGTTTTGTAAATATTTGTTGCATCATGTTGTTTTGAATTAGATTCTATGCTAGATTAGAAACTGCTCTGGTCTAGCTATATTGACTCCTGGACTCTAGTCCTGGCTCTGGCATTAAGCATTCCTTTTCAGTAAAATGAGGAAACTGATTTCTGAGGGTGCTTCTAATTCTAAAACGATGATTGGGACAGGTAGGTGGCTCAGTGGATTGAGAGCCAGATCTGCAGATGGGAAGTCCTGGATTCGAATGTGACCTCTGATACTTTCTGGTTGTGTGCCCCTCACTTGACAAATGGGCAACTTACTTGACCCCCTCTTGCCTAGCCCTTGCCACTCTTCTGTTTCAGAATCAATATTTAGTATTCTTTCTAAGACAGAAAATAAGGGTTTAAAAATTGTGATGACTATAGTTGTGTTGTTCTTGTTTAATTTTTCAGTCATGTTGCCTTCTATATAGCTATCTAAGCCTGAGTGATCCATTTCTTTGTTTCTTTTTAAATTTTCTCTGGCACTGAATGGTACCTATTTTAAGGATTGAGCAGATAAATAAATTAATGGTAAATAAAGTCAAAGATAGGGAGGGGTGGGGACTGGCAGGAATTAAATTCATATTTTGAAAATGTTTTGTCCCTCTCTGTGACCTTTGGTTATATGTTCTGGCTTGAATCAACCCAAGCAAAAAAAATTTTTTCTCCGTCTGGCAAGCTCTTCTGAAACAGTGGCCTCTCTCAACTTTCCATTCATTCTGTAATGCTCCCTGTTAATGGGCCCAATTGATGTTTCTGCTAGTACCCATCTTCCCCAAGCAACAGCTGACTTACTAAATGCTCACCCAACAAAAGCTGGCCAGTTGCAGTATAGTCGTGCATTCTTATTTGCTGTGCTTCTTCTATCATTTAAAAGGTGCCTGATTATCCTTTTAGTGTTTGCATATTGATTTTCTATTCTATTAGGAAGATAGACTAGCAGCATAATATGCAGGGGAAGGACACCAAAGTGGGAGCCTAGAGACCTGAGGTCCCATTCTAGATCTGCTGCTAATTAACTAAAAGGCCCTGGGCACATTCTTTAACTTCTTGCCTAGCCTCAGATCCATTAAAGGAAGGTTTTGAAGCAGGTGACTTCTGATATAATAAGGAACCTTGGAAAGAGTATTGGATTTAGAATCAATGGACCTGGGGGTTCAAGGCTCAGTTCTGCCTCTCACTATCTATCTGTGTGAATTCTGGGCAATTCATTTAGCATCCCAGTATTTCAGAGAGTTGGGCTAGAAGTCCTCTGAAGTTCCTTAGAGCTTTAAATCTATGTTCATCAAAGGAGTCTTTACTTATGGTACCATGGGTAACTCACTCAATTTCTCTGAGCTTTGGTTTCTTCATTT
This sequence comes from Gracilinanus agilis, assembly GCF_016433145.1. Classification (NCBI taxonomy): domain Eukaryota; kingdom Metazoa; phylum Chordata; class Mammalia; order Didelphimorphia; family Didelphidae; genus Gracilinanus; species Gracilinanus agilis. The sequence continues at coordinate 86,443,292 of NC_058134.1, forward strand.
GTAAAATGGGATGGGCATAGGTGAGCTCTATGGTCGCTTCTAGTCATATATCAGTCAGTCAGTCCGTCACCAGACATTAATTAATTGATTTACTAATTACTTTGTTCTAGGCACCAAGAAAGGCAACAAAAAGTCCTTGCCCTCAAGGTGCTGACATTCAAACAGATGAGGCAGTATGTAATTGATTATACACATATACCAAAGAGAAAGAAAAGATGGAAGAAAATTTCCCAGGGGAAGAATCTTAGGGGTTGGGGGATGAGAAGCTTCCTATGGAGGACAGAATTGGAACTAAGTCTTGAAAGAAGCCAGGAAAGCTAAGAGGTGAGAGAGAGCATCTCAGGCATGGTGCCTTTTGGTTCTAATATTCCATAAGAACCTGATAATCCAAGAACAAAATATTCAGCTTCAAAACATACAGAAATCACTGACCTCTTTTTAGGTAACTAAAAGAGACATTATTCTATGCAGGTAATATCCTATTATAACTAATATCATTACGAAGAGAAGTTTTATATAGCAAAGCTATTTCCATGTTCTGACAGATGGCTCTGGGAAATTGCTTTGTTGATCTGCTTACAACAAACTATTTAAAATATCTATGTATCACAAATGCTTTCCCTGTCCTCTATCCATAGAGCAGTCACTCTCTCATGAAAGAACTTGATTGAGGGCTGTTTTTATTGTAGGCAGGAAGGAAGATAGTTACCATGAACCAACTGTTCCTTATGTAGTTAAAGTCTTGACATATTCTTTTGTCTTACCATTAAGTAACATTTATAATTCAAATACTTTTAACCACCTGAAAAAATTCAGAAAATGACTTATCCCACCTTCACACACACACACACACACACACACACACACACACACACACAACACAGTAAGCAGTTTTTAATTCTATGTGTCAGACACTGTGCTAAGCACTGGAAATTTTTTTTAAAGAAAATAATGCTAAAAAAAATCCAAGAATTCAGAAAAGAAATAAGAAGGGCCAGAGAAAGAGGGACATCTCAAAGGATCTCAGAGTTAAAGGGCACCTTACAGGGCTATCTAGTCCAGTGCATTCTCTGAACAAGTATCCTGACAAGTGGCCATTCAGTCTGCCCTTGATAACTTCTAATAATAACTTCTAATAAATTCTAATAATAATAAGCCCACTACCTCCATTCCATTTGGGAGGATCTCTAATCCTAGGAAGTTTTCCCTTAGGTCAAGCCAAAATTTGATGCTCTGCAGCCTCCAACAATTATTTCTAGTTGTGATTTCTAGGATCAAGGAACATAAATCTGTTTCCTTTTCTACCAGATATCCCTTCAGATATTTCAAGACAACTTTTATACAATGAAGAGAGCTCAACTGTTCTCTAATTATTTCCCCCACATTTTTGCACTATTCCATTACCTGTATGATAATAGGTACAGGAATAATAATTCCTCCTCCAATGAGGCAGAACTTAGACTAGTACTAGAATTTAGCTATATATTTAATAATAGTAGTAGTAATTCATATTTATATATTACCTACTATATGCCAGGCCCTGAGCTAAGCACTTTTTTTTTACATTTTTTAAATCTCATTTGATCTTTCCCATAACTTTGTGAAGTAGGTGCTATCATTATCCCTATATTACATATGAGGAAACTGAGGCAAACAAACATTAAATGACTTTCCTAGGTTTCCTAGGGTTACATAGCCATAAGTCTGAGTTAGGATTTGAACCCAGGTCTTCCTGACTCCAGGTCCATCGTTCTATCCCTGATTCCACCAAACTGCTTCATAATCAAATCAATTTTTACAGGCTCAAATGTGAATCTGACCTCCTTCAAATAAGCATATTTTCCAGAATACTATTCTTTAGTTCTCTATATAGTAGTCTATTTAGTCTCTTCATTAGGACATTACCTAAGCCACAAAGAAGTTTAGTAATGTCTTTAGTCCCAAATCCAGATTTCCTGTTCCATTTAGTCCAATGTACTTTTTGACAGGCAATACCAGGAGCTGGCCAAATATGTCGCACAAGCCAAAACCAGGGTGCTGGCTGTTTTTGTACAGCCAGACAAACTAAGAATGGAAAATATAAAAACTTTTCTTAGCTTGCTGGACTTTATAAAAACAGGTGGAGCTGGATTGGTTGTAGTTTGCTGACCCCTGGACTTAATCATCTATCAGTTTAGAAGTCAGAGAGATCCTAACAGCAAAAATACTTGTTATTCTTGCTTTCAAGCTTTTTCTATTCTTTTAAATCTTTTCTAGAAATAACCATTTCAATATTCTCATGCCAGTGTAGGGAGGAGGGGAAGATAGAAAAGTTCACTTATTTATATTAGGTTGTCATGATATTAGTAAGTACAAAGGACATTTTTTATTTAAATATCCACTGACTTCTTTTTAAAACCCTACCTTCTGTATTAGAATCAAATATTGATTCTAAGGCAGAAGAATGGTAAAGGCTAGGCAATTAAGGTTAAATGACTTGCCCAGGGTCACGCTTCTAGGAAGTATCTAAGGCAGATATAAACTCAGGATCTCTCATCTCCAGGCCTGTTTTCTCTCACTGAGCCATCTATAGCTGCCCCTATTCATGGGCTTTTAACAGGAGAAAATCATCACATTAAAAAAAAAGAGTCTTACATCAGCTTACCTAGCTATTAGTCTCTACCATTTAATTGATAGTTTACTTATGATCCACACTAGTGGCCTATTTAATGGAAATCTAAACATATGTTAGAGACCAAAGGTTTCATGTACAATCCTTTGAGTGCCCAATAAATCCTGGACCTGTTTATTGCCAATCATTGAAAATCTAAGCAGTATATAGAGCAATCTCTTCCTCCCTTTAGGAGAAGGCACTTATGAGATTATCATGCCAGCTTACTTGGAGAGGCATCATTTCATAAACTGGAATCTCAGTGTCTACCCGCACTTAAAACTTTAAACAAACATTATCATGTACATTTTTTCCAGTCACAAATAGATAAAAGGAAAAACGTATGGCCTAATGAACTAGAGAAAGTGCTAGAATTCAAGAACCTTAGGGGTGGGAAGGGCTTTGAAATGAAAAATCTTTCTTCATTCATTCATTCATCCAATGAGTATTAATTGTGGCCACCACACTAACTAGGCTATAAAGGAAATATACATCATTATTTAAATAGACATCATGGTAGGTCTACTCCTTCCATTGGAGTAGATCACAACTCATTCATACCATTTCATCCTATGCAGGTATTGGCCATACCTGTATAAGTCATAAAGCCTGCCTTGGGGTTCTTTCTGCTAGACTAGAGGTCTACAGGACAACATATGAACTCTCCATCTGCTTAGCTTTTCTCTTGTATGACCAACCCATCCTCTTATTTGATCACATACATCATTATAGTTATTTCACATATTGTTAATCTACTAGGGCTTAAAACTATACTAAAGAGGGGCAGTGGAGTTGTTCAGTGGATTGAGAGGCAGGACTAAAACTGGGAGATCAGATTCAAATCTGGCCTCAGAAACTTTCTGACTATGTGACCCTAGGCAAGTCACTTAACCCCCCTTGCTTAGCTCTTACTTCTCTTCTGCCTTGGAATCAATACATAATGATATTGATTCTAAAACAAAAGGTAAGAGTTTGAAACAACTATACTGACTCTTGCCTTATCCTGTGTATTTGATGCCCTTCTTATATACTTGTTATTGTTGAGATCATGCAACAGCTTAGTTATGCCCACCACATCACCTTTTGAATCATTTTTTCATTTTAATTCTTCAAGCATTGTGGTGTTTCATGATGAATAGTCATAAGGCATGACTGACTAGCTAAATATTGGTGTGTTTATATATATATATATGTGCATATGTTTATAGCTATTTACATTTATGTATACAGACAAATGTATAATAATTCTCCAGATATAATACAACTTAATCTTTTCCTCCTTTTCAATTCTGGAACTGATTTCATGTCTCTTTGAAATGTCTGCTAATTTTATAAGGATCATCACCTACCCAACTATAATTTGTAGTATAGACAATAAACAAGCTTCTTTTGTGTGTGTGTGTGGATTGTTAGACTGTCTGGCATTATCTGTCTGTCTCTGTCTGTCTGTCTGTCTTCACACACACACACACACACACACACACACAGTACCTGCCCTCAAAAAACGTGCAATTCAGTAAATATTTGTTAAGTGCTTATTCCATTCAAAATAATATGCTAGATGTTGGTATTACAAAAGCAAAATACAAAACCTCTGATAAAAGGTCCTTCCTTCAAGGCAATTACATTCTAGGGGAGAGGGGGAAAATTGCATTGGAGAGTTAAAGTCCTCTCAAAGCATATATAGCTCATTAAAGTTTTATTTATGAAATATATCAAGGAAACCAACCAGACGGAAAAGAGTGACCAATGATATATAGTTAACTCTTAGTTATTTTAAAAAATGCAATTAAAGTGTGCATCTAGTTTAGCTTCACTCTGAAGCCTGGTAAGTTGTGCTCAGAGAATGCAAATTAATTGAATTTTAGCCTAAAAGCATAATTAAAAAATGTTTCTTTTTTTTTAACAACTTTGCAACTTTGAATAATACATGTAAAAGATAAATAGAAATAGTTATTGTTGTTTGTTTTTAAATTAGCTTCAATTTTGGATTACAATACCAATTTTCCCCTTTATTAGTGAGGCATTCCCCAATATTTCATCTTCCACCCTATCTCTTCTCTCTCTTTTATGCTTTCCTTCTGTGATCTAGTCCATTCAGATATCTTTAGCTCTTCCAAAATTGAATCTCTGGCCATACCCTAAAGTGCAGTCCAAGGGCTCTGCTATACATTTTCATGGAGATGTACTGCTAGCAATTCAAATTAAATTTGCCAAAAACTGATCTCATCATCTCCCTTCAATGAAACAAAATAACTCTTCCAGTTAACTTCTTCACTTAAAAAAATGACTAGCATTGGCCTAGTTAATATGGCTAGAAACTCCAATTACTCAATTCAGTTTAAAATTCAACTCTATATAAATCCATTAAGGTAGCTATCATGTGCAATACACAATTGAATGTAAGTTCCTTGTGGTCAGTGACTATTTCAAGTTTGGGCTCTTGGACTTTTCTTGAGGAAATGTTTTTTTTTGATTGTTGTTTAGTCATTTAGTTATGTCCAACTTTTCATGACCCACCAATCATACCACACTAGACTTTTCTCTACTCTACTCCCTCCTGAAGTCTGTCAAAGTACATAATCATTGTTTCCATGTGTGAAGATGGGATTAATCCTACCCTGCCCATTTCTAGATTTAATCACCAAAAGTGTAAACACCACCACTAATCTTCAAGTAGGGGAGGTCTGTGACCCACCTGTGCAAAAGTAGGTGATGAATCAGAATTGACTGACTGCCGGGGGAGTCCTAAACAAAGCATTTGTTGTAATTGATACATGTGAAATGGGAGGAAGGCACAGGAAGTGATGAAAGAAATGGTCTTGATAAATCACAAGGACTTCCGGGAAGCTGGCTCTCTTCAGCCTTGAACTGGGCCTGTAGGAGCTCTGGCTAAGACCTTGGACTTGATGAAACTGTTCTTAAATCTCTCCCTTTTAACTACCACATTGTGAGTGAAAAAGGCTGACTCTTTCTTGGATTGTTCTGAAGGGATTCTCCTCTTAAGAGAGGCTTCGTGACTGAAGCCTTTGCTTTATTCATCCCTCGGCACTCTGCCCTTGGCCCTTGGCTCAAGGCTGAGGCCCCTCTGGTTGAAGACAAATTAGCCCTGCCTGAGTTGAACCAGGGGCTGGTGCAAAATACTTAGTGTGTTAGGTTAGATATCTTCCCCTATTCTCTCTCTGATTTTCTTACTTTCACTCTCTCTTCCTATTTGTAAATAAACTACCATAAAGTCATTCTGACTTGAGTTTTTCATTAAGAATTGAATCAATTCCTTGGAGACCACCCCTTTAAATATTCAGTCCAACCATAATTTTTCCCCCTTTACACATCATGCTATTGATCATGTTCTGCCCTCCTCTTCTTCCTTTACTTGCAATCTCCCCCAAAATCAGGGTCTTTTCAAATGAATCCTGTCTTCTTATTATGGAGTCTAAGCATTCAAGCCTCCATTGTAATATTTGACCTTCTAGTGAATAGTCTAAATTAATTTCTTTAATCATTGGCCAACTTAATCTTATGTCCAAAGTACTCTCAAAAGTCTTCTCCAGTATCACAATTCAAGCTTTCTTTGTAGTCAAACTCCCACAGTCACACATTGCTACTAGAAAAACCATAGTTTTGATTACATGGACTTTTGTTGCTAAGGTGATATCTCTACTTTTTTGCTGTCTAGCTTTGCCACAGCATTCCTTCCATGGAGCAAACTTCTTTAAAACTTCATGATTACAGTCACTATCTGCTGTGATCTTTGAGCCCAAGAATTTAAAATCTGACATTGTTTCCATTTCTTCCCCTTCTTTTTTTTTCCAGAAAGCGACGGGTCCATTTGCCATCATTTTAGGGTTTTTTGTTTGTTTGTTTTGTTTTTATGTTAAGCTTCATGTCACCTTTTACACTCTCCTTTTTGATTCTCATCAAGAAACTTCTAAATTCTTCTTCACTTTCTGCCATCAGAATAGTATCATCTGAAGATCTGAGATTACCGATATTTCTCCTGGCAACCTTAATTCCAGCTTTTGATTCATTCAACTTGGCATTTCATTTGATGTACTCTACATATAAGTTAAATAAATAAGGTGACAGTATATAGTCTTGTCATACTATTTTTCCCAATCTTGAACCAATCAATTGTACCACATTTAGTTCTAACTTTCTTCTTGGCCCACATGTAGGTTCCTCAGGAGACAAGATGATCTAGTTGTCCTCTGCTTTTCCTCAGAGGAGTTCACCTGGTGTCCTAGTGTTTTATCATTTTAATGTTGTTCATAGTGTTTTCTTAGCTGGAGTGGTTGGTTATTTCCTTCTCTAGTGGATCATCTTTTGTAAGAATTCTAGACTATGAAGTGTTCATCCTGATTAATCTTGAATGGATGGCACAGCTCATGGTTTCACTGAGCTACACAAGCCCCTATGCCACAACCAGGTAGAGATCCAAGAGTAGGAAGAAATATTAAGCAGACACTGAAGAGAAAATGCAAAAGAAAATCCTTACCATCAAAGAATTTACAATGAGTAGGGAAGACATGTAGATAGATAGATAGATAGATAGATAGATAGATAGATAGATAGATAGATAGACAGATAGATAATTAAATATATTGCAAAGAATATGAAAGCACATGATAAGGGGAAGGTAGGTAGCTCTTGAGTTCAAATTTGGCCTCAGATGCTTCATAGCTTTTTAACCCTGGGCAATTCACTTAAACCAAAATACCTCACCCTTATTGTTCTTCTGTCTTAGAGTCAATACTTAATGTTGATTCTAAGATGAGAGGTAAGAGTTTTGTTTTTTTTTTACCCTTGTACTTCGGTGTATTGTCTCATAGGTGGAAGAGAGTTGTTTTTTTTTTAAAAAAAGCAAGTGCATAAAAAGTTTTTGAAATGTTCTATGAGACTACTAAATATGAGCAAATCAATGCTTTGGATGGATAGATGATAAAAGAATGTTTCTGTGGAAGAGTGGCATTTGAACTAAACCTTGAAAGACTGGTAGGATTTAAGCTGGTTGAAATGACTAATAACTAACTCCCCACAGTGGTTATTCTAAAGTATATATTTTTCTTCTCAAGCTTCTTGTTCTTTGCTGAAGTCTTCATCTCGAAAAATAGAAGCCATCTCTACTACTCCACATATCAAAAGCTTTCTATATTCTATCCTCTACTTTTTCTCCAGTCTCTGAGAAAAGAATAATTTTTCTTACCAAGACCAACTCCTCTGTTTGTACACTTAATCCCACCAAAGATATCTCTATCGCCCTCTTATCTTCAAATTCCTGCTTTACTATCAACAACTACATTCAGATCTCTCCATTCTTTAAAAAAACTTAATCATCTTATCCCTCCTTGGGCTGTCCTCTTGTATCTTTTTCTCCCTTTCATGGACAAACTCCTTTGGGATACTATGGGATCACAGATTTAGAGTTGGCAGGAACCAGAGGCTAACCAACCACACTCCTCATTTTACAGATAAGAAAACTGAGTTACAGAGATGATAAATGAGATTTAGGTAATCCAGAGAGTAAAAATCAGTCATGATATGAGCCAGGGTTCAATGACTTTTCACTAAACCACTCTTCTCAAAGTTCCCTCCATGTTTCTTAATCTGTATCCCTCTAACCTTATAATTATTTAATATTTATTCTGTATAGATTTTGAATAAAGTTATCTGTGTATATGCTATTTCTCCCCAGGAGAGTAGGAACTCTGTGAGGACAAGGACCATTATCCACAGTGCCTTGCATACTACCTTTAATACAGGAGTGCTCTATCGCTTCTTTTTCTAGCTGCCTCAATATATATTTGTTAAATGGGATATTTCTCTTGGAGTATTTAGATCGAGATGTAATCTCTCTCCTATATTCTAATCTCATATCACAAACTACTTACTGTGGTTATTTCTACCCAAATTCCATCACCATCCTAAATTCATCTGCAAAATCATCTCCCCCACTCCCACTTAAACCCATCCTTCTAGTTCCTTGAGGGCAGATACTGTTTTGCTTTTGTCTTTGTATCTTCACAGATGGTGACTAAGGTCTACCATATGCAAAGTATTACTTTTGTATCCTCAAAAATGTTTCCTAAGGCCACACTTTGTATATGATAGATTCTTAGTAACCACTTGTGTATTAAATTGAATCAATTCATTTACTTATCTAACAAGCATTCTAATCAAATATTTTCTACTTCCTTGATTCTATATGTAATAGACATCCCAACATCCTCTTCCCTCAGTGTACACCCATAGCTATCCTTATCTGTATATGATTCTCTGAACATCCCATATACACTATACCGGTGTGCGGGCTTGCAGAGTTCTTTTCAGAGCTGTTCAACCTTTCACCCAACTCTCAGCTGTGGTTCCAAGAAGCTGTATCATGTACAGTGGTCACATCTTGGTTAAAAACAATCTCAGCAAATGGTCTAAACCAGATTGAGAGTAACTGACATGTTTCAAACCCATTATTGAGTTAGCATAATGTTTACCTCAAGCCTGTGAAGACTTCCCCAGTAGAATGGAAGGGTGAGAAAAATTTGTTCTAATATCCATGAAAGTGATTTTAAAAAGTGCTATAGACTGTTTAGAGTTTGTTCAGATGTTGAAGACACCAAGGTCATCCACTGTCTCTGGGGCCACCACCAGTAGCCTTAACTTTTGTCTTGGCACTGAAATTTGATGACTCCAGGAAAGAGTAAGGCTGGTAAATTTGTGCATCTCTGCCTCACTAAACTTCAATTTACACACAAGCCAAGATGTCACCTGGTGATGTCATTGGTCTTCTTCAAAACAAAGAATGAACAACAAGATGGATTAAATAAACCAATTGTCTCGACCCTATTGATTCAAGATTCCTTTTTGACTCTGCAAGGTACAAGCAATGGCCAAACATTTCTTTCTTATCATCTATGAACATTAGTAGAGAATTTTTGCTTAGGATATAGATGCCACTACTAATAAGACATATTTCCTGTTTATATGGTACTGAACTCTAAAGAAACAAGAGGAAATTGAAAGAATTAGAATAGACAGTGAGGAAATAAAGGTAACACTCTTTACACATGATATGATGAGATACCAAGAGAATTCTAGAAAGTCAACCCAAAAACTAATTGAAGCAATAAGATCTTTAAAAGTTGCAAGGTATAAAATATATCCACACACATAGTATTTTATTTATCTATCTATTTATTTATTTATTTATTTGTTTGTTTGTTTGTTTGTTTATTTATTTATTTTAAGCCCTTAACTTCTGTGTATTGACTTATAGGTGGAAGATTGGTAAGGGTAGGCAATGGGGGTCAAGTGACTTGCCCAGGGTCACACAGCTGGGAAGTGTCTGAGGCCGGATTTGAACCTAGGACCTCCCGTCTCTAGGCCTGGCTCTCAATCCACACATATAGTATTAACCTCAAAATAATTCAACTTATAATGTACTATTCCTCTTTTGGTTTTTCTGAATAATGCTAAAGAAAATCATCATTTTCCTTTATATTTAAAAAAAACATATCATTTGTATAAGAATTATTTAATTATTTGTTTGTTGGTATCCCAAGCTGAGTCTTATTTTTAGGAACCCTCATTTTAGAGATATGGAACAAAATCAAAGAAATAAAATCACTTTATCAAGACTACAATGGGATTTTTAAAGTAGCAGAGCTAGGATTCAAACCCAGGTCCTCCACTTCTAAGTCTGTATATTTCCCATTATATTTCAAGTTTGATGGGAACAGGTTTCCATTTGTCTAATGAAAATCAGTAAGAAAATAAGTTTTGATTTGCCAAAATTGGTTTATAGCCAACTTTATTGTGGCACATCTGTTGTTGTTTTTTAAATAAGGTGCTGTGTGCCCAAATCACATATTATACATTTATTATATTTTGCTAGGTAATAGTTTCCCTTTCAGTTCTTCATTTTTTCTTCATGGTTCTATTGTGGCTTTCCCCAACTAAATTCTATCTATTTTAGATTATGAACTCCTAAAGGTCAGCAACTGAGTCTATATAATTTGTTTTAACCTTGATTAAAACACTATATGCATATATGTGACAGTACATTCATATATCTGGAGATGAAAGATCTCTAAGAGATAATTTATTCAGTTCCCTTCATTTTTTAGATGAGAAAACTGAGTCCCAGAGAAGCTGTGATTTATATAAGGTCATTTAAGTAGTAAGAGGTAATCAGAATTTGAACCCATGTCCTTTGACTCTAAATCCACTGCCCTAATTATGACTTGAGAATGATGATGATATCCTTATTGATTAATGATGGTGAAATCCATAATAATCAGAAATGCTGTGTACTTTGAGCATGTTGGCTGACCAAAACAAACATGCTTTATCAAATATCAATTAGACAAACATATATTAAGCACCTAGTGTATACAAGACATTGTGCTGGGTACTAAACATAAACAAAACCAAAACAATCCCAGGCCTCCAGAGCCCATATTTGACTGATAGAACTGATAGAAGCCCAGAACTACAGTACTTGGGCAGCCTAATAGATCAGTCATTTAAGAGGATGATGGCAAGGAAAATGATATGTAGCCCCAGACATAGAAAGGAAACCAGGTGGCACAATGGATAGAGTACTGCATCTGAAATCAAAAAGACCTAAATGTCAATTTGACTGCAAATATTAACTGTATGATCCTGGGAAAATCACATAAATCTCACTCTGCCTCAGTTCCCTTACTTGTAAAATAGAAATAATAATAGCAACTATGTCCCAGAAATTGCATGTGGATAAAAAGAGAGTATTTGTAGAGTGTTCTGGCAAACTTTAAAGGGTTTTCCTAAATGCTGTCGTCATTATTGTCAACAATATTGTCCTTGTTGTTGTTAGAGGGTGCAGGATAGAGGAGCTCTGGCAGATGCAGCAATTAAAGCCTTTACTCGAACTGAGTCACCAGCACTGGGGAAAGTGACCCACCCATAATAGACACACTGATTGAATGTTAGGGAGCAGAATATGCCCTTGAAGAGTTGAGTCAGTTCCCTGGGTTACAAGTAGGGAGGCAACATCCCAAATCTTCTCATAAGAGGGTCAAAGTAGGTAGGAGAATGGCGGTACTGGGCTCTCCACAGCATCCTTAATTGTGTGACCTGGCAATGCCAATGGGCTCAGAACGAGGACTGTACCACAGAGCTCATAAACAGCCAGTGGAGCTATAAGGCAAGAAGGAGCTGGCCAGAAGCAAGAATGAAGAAGTTTACTAGAACCTTTGCTTCATAGCCCCAGTTACCTTACTGTGTACACAATTTTGCACATGAGGAGAACTTAACTCAAAAAGTAAAATGCAGGAATTAAGAAAACATAAATTAACTTGTCCAGACTTTTTTACACTCTTGATTCTTATATTAAAAAAATATTCCAACATTATTTTGACTGAATTGAAATAAGGTAATATAATTTTGCATAAAAAAGCAACGCTGCTGGTTTCCTTCAGAGAAAGAGAATTTGAGAAAAACTGTGTCATTGTGAATTTTCTATTTACACAGTCTTTTCTAAATGGTTTAATGTCTCTCTTTAGGCCTTCATTCATTTATATTTTCTTATTTGCATGGGTGAGTAGATATCCCCTAACTTTCTTTATCTCTCTCTTTTTTTTTCCTTACAGCGTGTAGTGGAGTCTGGGATAATATTACGTGCTGGCATCCTGCTGACATCGGAGAGACCGTCACAGTTCCTTGTCCAAAAGCATTCAGCCATTTTTACAACAAACCAGGTGGAGTGTGTTTGTGTGGAGAATTCTTGGGGCTCTCCAGAGTGCTCTTTCCTGAAGATGCTATGGGTTCTGTAAAGGCAGAAAGAAGCCAGAACACCAGCCCCCTTGGGCATATACTTACACTGAGTTAAAATGGGGACTAGCATCCAGCTGGATTTTGATAAATGTTAGTTTTAGAGAGAAAACAAAGCTTCCTGCCTGGGGCCATTCACCTCATACAAATGGAAGGAAGGAAAAAGAAATTGTGCAGGAAGGGATCAGTACCACAATGACATTTGAATAGAGTCCACTTTACAGTCAGAGCCAAATTGATTCTACATATTTATCTACCAATAGGTGTATGTGTATTTGTGTGTCTAAGAATGTATATATAAACATATATGTGTTTATATGTATATAGTAACATGTAAATATATATATATATACATATATATGTTATCGTTGTTCATTTGCTGTGATTACATCTGATTTTCTGTGAACCCATTTGGGGTTTTCTTACCAAAGATACTGGAGTGGTTGGCCATTTCCTTCTTGAGCTCATGTTACAGATGAGGAAACTGAGGCCAACAGGGTTATGTGACTTTCCCAGGATCACACAACTAATAAGTGACTGAGACCAGATTTGAACTCACAGGAAAATGAGATTCTGATTCCAATTCCAGTTCTCTATCCACTGTGCTACCTAGCTGCCCATGTATGTGTATACATGGGAATATATATATATGTATATACATATATATACATATGTATAGGCTCTGTCTAAATTTCTATTATGACATTAAGAAGGTTATCATAAGGATTCAAAAGCAGCCCAGTGATTTTCAAATCAGTCCATACCAAAATAAAGCTGTCTAGGTAGTCTTTTGCAAGCACCCAGGCAGAAGCAGGCTAGAATTCTGAAGAACCTCATGATACCTGCTGTTTATACCTTTGTGACCTTGGTTGTCACTTTCTGTTACAAAGCTTTGGTTTTTTTCATCTGCGAAATGAGAATAATAATATCTAAAACACTGGCCTCGTAGGATTGTTTTACATGATTTTGTCAACAAGTCAACAAGCATTTATTAAGCACCCAGTATTTGTCAGGCACTGTGCTAGGTCTGGGCAGCCTGGTGGCACCGTGGATAGAGCACTGGGCTTGGAATGAGGAAAACATCTTTATGAGTTCAAATCCAGCCTCAGACACTTCCTAGCTATGTGACCCTGGGCATGCCATTTAACCATGTTTGCCCCAGTTCCTCATCTGTAAAATAAGAACTCCAGTGTTATTGCTGAGAAAATTCCAAATGGGATCACAAAGAATTGGACACGACTGAAAATAACTGAACAATGAGTGCTAGATTCTGAGTATACAAAGAAAGGCAAAAATAGCCCTTGCCCTCAAGAAGATCACAATCTAGTAACAAATAAAGACTGTCAACTTTTAAAGTGCTACTTGAGTTCAGCTGCAGATCTGTATATGCTTTGGAATGTTATTAAATAATCTTCGAATCAAATATAACGCAGTGCTGTTTGCAGCTTTAAAGCAAAACAGTAAGACAAAGAATTACCTTCCGTTTTTTTGCTATGTTTTGGAGGGGGAGAACGGTTGAGGTTTTAGGACAAAAGAGCTTTTTGAACCTCTTTAACTAAACTAGTTAATTAAAAAGTAATGACACTGGGGACAGCTGGGTGACTCAGTGGATGGAGAGCCAGGCCCAGAAACCGGAGATCCAGGGTTCAAATCTGGCCTCAGACACTTCCTATCTGTGTGACCCTGGCAAAGTCACTTAAGCCCCCATTGCCTAACCCTTACCACTTTTCTGCCTTGGAACTAATACCCAGTATTGATTCCAAGGTAAGGGTTTAAAAAAAAATAAAAGTAATGACCCATGTTGCCAAGGTATCTTTCCAAAATAAAGATTGTAAAATACATATGAAACAGTTAATGAAGTGGGCCTGTGATTTCACTAATATAAAGAATTCCCATATAAGGAAATGTTCCCTACTGATGCAGATTAGCACCTACTCTTCAATTTACTGTTTTAGAGAGTTAATTGGGTCAAGATAAACAAAGGGAGATCCAGATAAGCAGAATGGCTCTTTCACTACCAGACTCATTCATTTTCTCCTGCAACTCTCCTGCCTATCCCTAAGAGGATGGAGGCTGGAATTTAGGCCATTAGTGCAATGTGTGATCTTCAGCAAATCACTTCCTTTTTCTGCACCTTGGCTGCCTCTGTCAAAGGAGGGCACTGGCCATGAAGACCTCGAAATGCCCTGCTAAAGCCAATATTCTACGAATCTAAAAGAATAACTAAATCCAGAGAGGGGAAATCCATTCCACATCCCCTAGGATGACCTCTTTTACTGTCATTGTTTCACAAAAAGCTTTATGACCATGAAGGCATACAAAGCCAACAGGTTCTTTCCCACAACATCCTCCTACTATGCTTGCTCACAATGTGAAGGATAGCACTGGCTTTTGAAAGCTGTGACTTCATAGGGCAAGATATGACCAGATCCATCAAATTGGAAAGGTTTCAAGTATAGGCCCAGTAACAAGCTATGTCCATTTTCTAAAGTCTAAGGGAGCTAAATAAAAAGAAACTCATCAACAGCAGGCTAACCGCTAGCTGATGAATACTCTATCCATGACAACCCATGAAATTAAAAGGTTTCTTTTACTATATTCTTTTTTCCAATTAGTCCTTGCTCTTCAGGAGCTTTTAGTGGATTTTGGGTCCTTTAATAATCAGTAATCATTTCTTAAGCATAATGGTAAGTGTTGAGGATACAAATATGAAAAAGAAAACTAGTCCTTGCCTTCAGGGAGCTTATAGTAGAAGAGACAAGACTATGCACGAAAGGAAGGTGAAATGGTGAGGGACAGAGATGAAGGGCAGTAGAGAGGGCATGATGGAGAAGTTCGAAGGGATGTCACTGGGTGGTATGGATTTTAAAATTAATATTCAATATCTCCAAAGTATATTTCTAGAGATTTATTAGTATTTAAATAGAGAGCTAGAGAACACAGGGAACTTTCCGTTCCCCACTTACTTCACATGGGAGAGAGAGCAAGAGGGGCGATAGCCAAAACTTATATATAATCACGCAAAAGACACAGGTGAACATAAAGGAAAAAGGAATTGTGGGTAATAAAGAAAGGAAGTTTGGGTAATGTAGTTTAGGGATTCAAGATTTTCCAACTTTTCAGCAGGAAATGAAGAGATAGTTTACTCACACAGTCTTTTATGATTGTAGAAAGCACTTTCCTCAGAACAACCTTGTAAGGTTAATGTCCATTTTATACTCAGGAAAACTGAGTCTCAAAGAAGAGGTTGCTTACATAGTTCCCAAACTACTAAATATCAGAATGATGACTTGACCTGAAGTTTTCTGACTGTAAGACCAGTGATTGCCACTAAGCCTTTTTGGGTTTGGGCTCACTCAGCAATATACTCATGTGCCTAGTTTGAGCTCATTGACATAAAACACACCTAGTATGTGAGTTCTATTGATTTGTTAGAGGTAGTTCCAAAATAAAGGTGTAACTAGGCAGAATTGCTAGAACTTTCTCATAATGTGACCACATTTGGGTAGGGCACAATGTACTTACTTCCTCTCCAAGGTACTCCTCCAGGCATCTTTCATTATGCCTTGTGCAGGTCTACTACCTGGGCAAATTCTGGCTCACATTTCCCAAGTCAACCATTGCCAAAATAACTTTCCTGTGGCTCACTCAAGGGTGCATGGGCTACCCTCTTTTCTGGAATAAGTACACCTGAATTGACTGCCTCTACCATGTACCGAACTTGCCTCAAGCATTAGGATTCCTTCTTACAATTCTATCTTAGGCTGCTCTATGGTTGGTGCTCTGCTTTGTTAAATGAGGTGAGGGAGAGAAGGTGTCCTGTTGCTGCCTTTTCTTCTTAGACCACAGTTGTTTTCTGACATCACTATCACAGCCCCAACCCTCCTTGTAACAAAGGAAAGAGGTGGGCTAAAGCCATCAGTATATCCACGACGGCCGAGCATGTAGGGACAACTTAATGTTAAGGGATGTGGTGTAATATTCCAGAGGAATATTTGCCAGACGATACATATCAGAAACTTCCATGCCCATAGTGTTGGGAATCCTTCACTTCTTGTTCATTGCTGTAACAGGATACTTTGTGTGGAACTGTCCAGTAGATGCTAGGTTCCAAAAGCAATATCTCATCCCTCTGTTTCCCAAAAAGGATGAAATGGGATGGGGGCAAACTCAATTTCCTTGTGGCTAGATGGAGGGAACTGAAGAGGAAGCTTCTATTGAGTCAGGTTAGGATGCGAAGGTATAACTAATAAGAACACGAGGAATCTAATAACCACGCATTAGGCTTGTCTGCCTCTTGTCTCAGAAGGCAGCTCTGAGGTTTCCTCTGACACAGAATCATAGTCTCTCAAAATTGGAATGGACCTTGGAGGCCAACTCGTCCATTATACACCTAAACAAGAATCCCTTCTACAACATACCAGATTATCATCGAGCCTTTGCCTAGAGACCTCTAGAGGGAAAGAACCCAATGACTTCCAAGGCAATCCATTTTACTTTTAGGCAACTACTTTATGTTCTTTGTGCTCAGGGAAGAATTAAGTGGATTATTCTGGAGAATGGAGCAAGATAATAACCTGAAAACCTGATTTTACATTGTACATTCAGTCCTCTCTCCTGCTATGCTTTATTTTTTTACCCCAGCTTGCCCTACACACTTTCTGGTTCTAATGAGAAATACAACAGACAGCAGGAGATAGAAAAAGTATCTGCCAGGAGCCAGAATAATAGACCAGCTTCTTAATTGGCTCCTGAGTAATTGAAAGTTATCTATAGATGTGATTCTGATTATGTCCGCACAGGTTCTGTCTTGTAAAAGATCCCACTCTCAAAGCTCCCCCAAGAAGCCATCATTTGTCTGGAGCTGATTGAAGTATTACTAATGGGCACGCTTTGATTAACCTATAGATTAAATGTCTGAATTTTGTTTTGCAGGAAATATCAGCAAAAACTGTACTAGTGAAGGCTGGTCAGAGATGTTTCCAGATTTTATAAGTGCCTGTGGCTATAGTGACCCTGAAGATGATAACAAGGTAAGCGATGTTCACCATCTGTTCCTTCGTGCTTTGTTTTGTACTTTTGCTTCATGTGTTTTAAAAGTTGCTGGGAAAGTTGGATTTTCCCCCTATCTTCTGACCATTTAAAATATTTTTTATTTTCTTTTACTTTGTAACTACTTAAGTAAACCCATATTAATTAGCCCAGTGATTAAACTAAACGAGAGGTTAGCTTCAGTTTGGTAGCCCTTCTTTTTTCTTTACTCTCTGCTTCATGATAACTTTTTTTTAAAGGAATTGAGTCCTTTATTGCCTGCTTGTAAGGGAGGCTGAGGCTTGTGGATAGCTTGAGTGTGGAAGTTCTAAGCTACAATAGGGAAGAAGCCAACATGTGTAAACTAAGGCAGTAAATCATACAGTGAACCTGTGGGAGTAGAGGCCACCAGTATGCCTCAGGACAAATAAAAAGAAAAACTGAACAGGTTAGAACTTTTGTGCTGATTACTACTGGGAATGGATTCAGAAGGGCCACTGCATTTCTAACCTGGCCAAGATAAAGAGATTCAATATTTTAAAAAGAAAAACAAAGTTGATTCCTTTTGAGGAGACTTGGTCAGTGACTAAAAGGGTCACCAACTACATATGAAGTGAAAAACTGAGTCAGCCTACAATCTAGTAACAAAATGGAAAGCTTTCAAATGGGAAGAGTTGCAATCTTGGGTCACACATGGAAAAGTGTGCTGGCTGTTCACACTGCCAGGGTTTCTGTGTCTCATTTGAGTTTAGAGCTTCAACAGTTTAGAGCCATATTGTTTCTTTCCTTGGTCCTCGTTCCTGAACATGAGAGATAGTCAAAAGCAGAGTGTTCTTTTGCAAAGCTATGAGGTAGAGGGAGTCCATGGTCAAGAGAGCCCCAAGGAGCCTATTGCTTCTGGTGGCAATAATTCTCTAGAGAAGATATTGGTGACTCAGAAGGTGACAAGCTTCTTTCCTTGTCAAGGCTACCTTACTTTGCCAGCAGAATTCTCAAGGAGGTTATAAATGTGTCATATTCTATGTGAAAGTTTTCCAAAGTAATTGAGTTATTAATAAGTGGATGAGGACATTTTTAAATAAGAGTTGTCGTGTCAAAACTCCAAGTCTGGTAAAAATCTCTGCTCAGGAATTCTGTCAGAGTAAACTTTCCCAGCAGTTGCCATTGGAGACCCTGCTCTTTCTACACTCTCACACTTTAAATATTGCTTGATTTTTAGTTCATCTGGCTGATTACCAGGAAAGTGAATCATTGTCCTCCCTCTCAGTAGGTGCATTCAACTTTATTTAAACTGATATGTTCACATTCTGTTTTCTTCATGGCATGGTGGTAGAAAGTCAAAACTGTATAACCACTTTTGAGGCAGTAGTTGAGCTTCTAATGTAAGATGGTGGAAGGAATTAAGACATGGCATGACACTGATCATCCTAGGACAAAGCATACTGAGACTAATTCAAAGATATCAAACATTCTTCTGCTTACCTACCTCAAGCCATGTATTTGCAAATCTCCAAATTATGGAAAGAGAAAATCTGGTTCTCTTGATGGTTTCCCCACATGTCTTAGTCCTCCTTTTAGCTCCTCCTTCAGGTTCATCCCTTTTCTAGTCTAGCTTTGTCACTAACTCTAGCTTTTTTCAACTTACCCCTCTTTCTCTTTAGAATATAGAAGTATTTTGTATGTCAATGCTTCTTGCCTGCCTTACAGTGGAAATACACTTCTTGCACTTTTATGCAATTTAAGGCCAACTTGGCTTTGTTCCATAACTCTAAGGAAAGAAACAGATTATGTTTAAGAAGACTCTTTGGAATACTGATGGCAACATGTGGACTGAGCTCTTCGTGTGTAGGTGATGAATTTAAGTTGCAATTGACACATTTCTCAATGCCCCTTGTTGCTTACCCATATAAGGTAATTTACCCATATATGGAATTTGGGGGTGGGGTTAAATGTGTGTGTGTGTGTGTGTGTGTGTGTGTGTGTGTAAACTTTTCTGTTTGAGACTGACCTAATCCTCATTAAGTTTGTACTCTAACCAACTAAGCTGGCCAACCAATCACAGACAATGGTACTGATAACCTTTATAGCAAAACAAGCAGATGGTACTTTAGCCAATATGGTTCTATTCCCCTACACATAATTCATTATCAGGGTATTAACCAAGAGTATTTAAGAATATTTATTGAAAACCTTCCATGTTCCAAGTCCTGTGGATTACAAGAACATATTATTTCTGGAAGAGACAGATGATTATTTCATTGCCTGGCAAAGAATATAGTTCAGTTCAATATTAACAGGCTTCTGTTCTTCCATCAGACACTCATAAAGAAAATGGGTGGGTTTTTTTCAGTCTTTGTTTAATAGAAACCTTACTATGGTGGTGACTTTGGGGATCAGATTCTCAGGTAGAATGGAGTCAGGGCATTTTTGTAAAGCCTTATTTATTGTCTAAATTTTTTGATAGCAGTGAATGTAAGTCCTTGAGTCACTGTGGTAATGCCACGTTTTGGGGAAAAACAACCTCCTACTGCAAAGAAATTGTGTTGAAGAGGTGGCTGTTTTTGAAGCAGTGAGGCTGAGTTAAGTGAGGAAAAAAATCCATGTTTAAACATTATAGAACTATGAACTTCCTCTATAGTCAGTCAGTTCTTTTGTTTGCAAAAATCACCCATATTAGTGCTTCTCACCCAATACATTTAACTTTAACTTTCTTCATAATGACTCAGTCCCACCCTCAACCCCATATGTGAGTAGAGTAGCAGGAACAGAGAGAAACATTCTTCTAGACCACTGAAGAATTGCTTTACTCCCCAGTTTCAGGGGACCATTTTTTTTGTACTACTACTTCTGTTATTACAACAGCTATCACAAGTCATAAAATGATACCCTCCACAATCCCCAAATGAGAATTAATTTGCCCCTTACCTCATAGCCTGCTTATTCCCTAATCTAGGAGGGAGGGTTGAAGGAGAACACACTAGCCATACAACTAAATTTTTTAGGATTTCAATTGACAGAAATACCTGGTAAATTCTCTGCCTTTCTGCCTTTTCAAATTATTCCAATTCTTCAGTCTTGTCCAAGCCATACCTCTTCTACAAGCCTTTCCTGACAACTCCAGTTCAATGAGATATCTTGCGAATCTTTTAATTCCTATGGCAACTGTTATAGATTTGTACCTCTCTTTTTGATAATCATGTTCTATCTTGTTTTGATTCTTAACTGTTCCCTTTATTTATTCTTTGTGTTTCTAAAAGATCAAAAACATTTAGAATGATGATTCTGTTTTATGGGGTTTTTAATTCCCATCAAATAATCAGTCAATCAAGGAGAGGAAATCTCCAACCTGTGAATGGGTCATGCTTCAAAAGTCAGACCCTGAAGTGGTACTTGTTCCTTGAGCTTTGGATGACATTTCACCACAGACACAACATAATGCTTAGAGATTAGTTTTCCCAGATTAGCCCATAAAAGTATATTTAATCCATAATGTAGCTGAACTTTTTTTTTTAGGGAGAAAGGAGAACCATTTCATATGAATAGGAAATTCACCATATGGACACTTCCTCAACCTAAGGATATAGGTAATTCAGCTGAAATTTAGAGACTGGGACACTGGTTTGAATCCACTTCTTTGCTCTTAGACTAGCCCTTTCTCAGCTATACTACTGTCTTTCTAGGTCACCATTAATATTTCAGTTATAAATTAGGTTATAAACAGCTAGATAACCCAAGGTACAGATTGATGTAGTCAGGAAGATCAGAGTCTGAATTCTGCCTCAGGTATTTACTAGCTATGTGACAAAGCCTGGGCAAGCAAGTCATTTAACTTCTCTTTGCCTCATCTGCACCTACCTCCCAGGATTGTTTTGAGAACAAAATGAAATAGCCTATGTGAAGTGCTTTTCAAATCTTGATCATCATTGATGAATAATACATTATACATTAAATTTTATATTAATCATATTTTATTGTTTCATGTAATAATTTCAGCAATAATAACTTTGAATTTGAAAGTTGGAAGGGATTTTATAAATGCTAACTATGTAAACTGTTTCACTGTAGTACAGAGAAAAGAACATTGGATTTGTGAATCAGGAAAGCTGGTTTCTAATCTCAACCTTGCCAATATCTACTTCCTAGCTTTTTCATCCTAAGCAAGGCATCTTACCTCTTCTATCTTCTTCACACTATCATTGGGCAATGATGGCTACCATCCCAGTGGTTCCCTCTGCTGCTACAAATGACATTACCCACTCCATGATGCCACCTGCTAAAACTGTCAACAGAATTCTTATGATTGAGGACATGGGTTGGAGAAAAGGGGGAATCACACTGGGCAGAGAACTCTGTGAGAGCTCTGAGGGCTCTAGTGAAATTCCCTTTCATGGCTTTAGTAAGAGTAACTGAGAAGGCTTCACTAGTAGTTCCTTTGTATTCTTCTCCAGAGATATCTCCTGTTCCAGTTCCTACTCTTACAAAGTTATGGCTACTATTCACCTGAAGGGATCATTTGTGAGTCTAGCATGGGTAATCTGTATGTTACATTTTTCAGAGTTCCCTCTATAAGTATTTTCCATATTACAATGATCTGTCATTTTTTCATTGTGAGAATTCTCTCAATTGATGGCAGTCTAGATGGCCAGGGAGTTACTTTAAGCAATAGATTCATCAGCTTGTGACTGACTTGATCTCTAAGTCCTTTCTCATTTAAACATGTCAGTCTTTGAATGACAGATGCACCATCCATTACCAACCAATATTCAAAGCCTTCTCTATTTTCACAGGATCTGAGGGACCAGGTGTTTCACTGGTATAGTCTTAGAGACCTCTTGATAAAGGGCTTAACATAGTGTCTGGCACATAATAGGTTTATTAATGCTTATTTCATTTATCCATCCATCCACCCATCTCAGGGTTATTTCCATGTCATATGCTCATAAAAGAAGAACACTGTTGAAGATCTCAGGAAATATTTAATAAATAGGAAATTCACATATTGACCTAGAAATCTTTTTATTCTAGGAATATAAGAACACTTTACTTGTCTAAATAATCAGTAGTCTTTCAGTATTTATTGGGAGTATTTTATATGTGAAAGACAGATTGGAGGGGAGGGGGCATCGTGCTAAGCCTGAACCAGCTATAGTAAGTGCTATGAGGCAGTACAAAAATGTATGTGCATGTACCTTACAGGGGTCATAAACTTAGAGATGGAAAGGACATTTCAAGCCATCTAATCCAATGCCTTCATTTTACAAAGAAGAGAGGTGATTTTCCCAGTAACACAGATGAGTTTTGAACACAGGTCCTCTGACTTCAAAGATAGAATAATTTAAATATAAAACAAAAATAATTTGCTTGTTCAACACCCCACCAACCATTTACTCAGTCACTGATATATTTGGTGAATCTATTTGGAAAACTCCTCTGTTTCCATTTATGGAAAACACATCACTATTCTGCTTGAACATTACAGAGGAAGCCTCCACTTGCCTTTTTTTTCTATTTTGGAAGACCAAAAATTTTTCTTAATTAAATAAATCAAGGAATCTGCAAATACTATAAATGAATATTCCCTACTGATGGATTAAGAAGTCAAAACATTTTAGTGTGGGGGAACAGGAAAGAAAATGATGACACAAAACCCAAGCTGGATACTTTTATTTAAATATATCTCCTCATCTATTTTGAGCTCGGAAAATAATTAATGCATGGACTGCTTGATTGCATTGGAAAATCACTTGAAAAAAGGAAGAAACCTTCAAAATATAGCATACCAGAGCCCTGCATCTGCTATTACTCCAGAGTGAGGATCTCTAGCTTCCAAAAAGGAAGTCGTACTCAGTCTTCTGAGACCTGGACCATACTATTAGATGTAAAGCTTGAATTTGAGGAGAGAAAATAAAATCAAACAATAGTAAGGTTTTTGTGGAAGATTAAATCATGACTGTCTGAGAACCTCAACTGTTACATGTACACTTAGTTGACTCTCAAGGAAGCTTCTCACAGATTCCAAGAATTCATCCCAGCACTTACCACAGTGCCTGACACATAGTAATTGCTTAATAAATTTTACTAAATGATTCATTGATTTACTGATTGATTGATCAACACATTGGTTAATGTACCTATGTGAAGTATCCCCTAGAAACCTCCATATTTGGTTCATTTTTGCCTTCACCTAGAATCGTCCTTGGGAAAATGATCATTTGAGTTATGTCTAGCTTTCTGTAGAAGAGGTAAAAGAATTCTCAGTCTGCCATGCAAGTATACAGGTTAAACAAGAAAAAAACATCATTCCTACAAGTTTTAAAATAATTGAAGTTGATGGGCTAAAACATTGGGGTCAAATTGAATGAGAAGAGATTTAATAACAATTAATGTTAATTCTATATTTGGATTATAAAAATCAATTTCACAAATATAGGATGGGGTTATGATTAAACAAAAGTTCCTATGAAAAAGATCTGATGGCCTAAGTAGACTATAAGCTCAATATGAGTCAACATTGTACTGTATTGGCAAAGAAAGTTAATGTTCTCTGCAGTTACATTAAAGGAAAGAGAGACCAAAGCAAAGTGCATAAAGTCCTGCCGCACTCTTTCCTGGGCAGGCCACATATGGTGTATTGTATTCAGTTCTAGCACCATTTTTTATAAAGACATAGATAAGCTGAGGTATATCCAAAAAGAATGACCTAGATATTCACAAAAATGAAGAACACACAGTATAAAATTTAGTTGAAAGACTTGAAATATCTAATAAAGATGAAAAGATTCAGAGGGAACATGCTGGCTTTACTCACATATGTGAACTCTGCTTTAACTCAGAGGGAAGTATTAGAAACAACAAGTACAATTTACATAGAGACACTTTGGGATATGATGTAAAGAAATGTGCATTAATAATTACAAATATCCATAAGCAGAATAAACTGTATTGAGTTGGTTAGATATCCCTTCATTATAAGCATTAAGCAAAGTCTGGATGATCTCTGGTAGAAGATGTATATAAGATGGTTGTTGAAAAATCAGTTGAACTAGATGGGCTCTGAGGTCACTTTCAGCTCTTAGATTCTTTAATTTTTGGTGAATAGTTCATATCACAAAAGCACACAAAATTTAAAGAACTTTCTATATCCACATTAAAATCTATAAAAACTTGCTTTTGAGGGTTTCCAAAAGGTCCTTCAAACATATAGCACCTAAATGCTATAGTTCTATATAATCCTTCACATTTAGAGAACCAATCTGTACTAGAGAGCTTCTTTGGAAGGGAAATGCATTTGAGATTGCTGGGGAGTAAGCCTGCTTCTCATCTAATCTCTAAAGTCTGAACAACTTAAATATACTAGCAAAGGTCATGATTCATGTTTTGTTTTGGTTTTCTCCATATCAAAGTCATGTCTCTTACTTCCTTGGTACACAACCTCTTCTCCTTTCTCTAGGAGACTGATGATGTTCAGTCGTTTCTGACTCTTCATGACCCCTTCTGGGGTTTTCTTGGCAAAGATGGTGAAGTAACTTGCCATTTTCTTCTCCAGCTCATTTGACAAATGAGGAAATGGAGGCAAACATAGTTAAGTGACTTGCCCAGAGTTATACAGCTAATCAGTGTCTGAATTCAGATTTGAATTCATGAAGTTGAGTTTTTCTAACTCCAAAGCCAGCACTCTATCTATTGGGTCACCTAGCATTACAAGATCATATTTCAAGAATTCTTTACATTTACATGTACATTCTTTACATGCTACCATTGCTCCTTCTTGCAGCCATTTATTGAGCTGTATGATTCTGTTATTAAATCTCTCCATTTGCCATTTCTGGAGCTGAGAAAGATTCAACTACTGCTGTTTCATAGCTACCACCCCTGGGATCATGAGGGTCCCTGGAGAGTTGTGTGGGAATCTGGAGTTAACTGTTCCCCAAGGACCCAAGTCCCCTCTTTATTTACAGTCCCTTTCAACTCGGGGCTCTCTTTTTCTGTTCGTCTCTTTGTGTTCCATTTGTAATTCAAGCATAAAGTTCTCAAATCTGCAGTAACTGTGATATATTCAACTTTCTCCCACCAGCAGACAAGCATATAAAACTAAGGTACCCATTTATATCCTCACTGAACAAAATCAAATCCACAGACAGGTTATCAATGGTGATGGCTATACCTTTCATTGATAGCTGTCTTCAAAACCAGAATATTCTTTGACCTTGACAAAAGTTTTTTTTTCCCATATGGCTTCTCTTATTCTGGTTCATTTCCACTGTCTCACTTTTTCCTCCCTCCTCTTGTATCTTCCAATTGGATTTCCAACTTTCTCAAAACACTGTTCTATCTTGTGAGGTCTGTATAATCATATCATTAATATGGGTTCAAAATTAATTTGATTCAAGAAACAAACTTGGTTTACCTTATAGGCCATGGCCTTTATTGCATAAGCAAAACAATAAGTTGATTCAATTTAATTGGAACAACAGGGTAAAATGAGGCAGATCTCTGACCAAGATTACATTTATTAGCAGGGGCATGGTGCCTGTCAATAAGTGGGTCAGTGTCTTGCCTCCATTTATGCCAAAAGGACAGCTCTCTTTTTTATGTTTTGGGGAGTACAGAAAAAAATAGAATGGGGTAGACAACATCCTGGAATTGGAAAAGTATTGGTTCAGAGCTGAGGTGCAGAAACAATATGATTGTTGGAATTTTGGTAACTGAGGCTAGAAATGATACCCCTTCTTCTCACCTAAGACTAAGATGTGTTCATTGTTCAAGTCTAGGTACAAAAAAGGAGGTCCAGACTTTTGTAAAGCAAACCGGACATCCTTGAAAAATAGCTTATTTGTGTGACTATATCAGCCCTGTAACAATTAAAAGGGTGCCAGTGATGGATGTTTGATAGAAGGGGCACAGTCCCCAAAGTTAGCAAAATTCCTTGAGACAATAGTAGATATGCAATTAGCAGGAAAACTGGATTTTTAAACTTAACCTATTTACAGGCCAATTAAACTCTGAATTAAGTTCAAAGACAAAGAGCTATGATTTAAGAGTTGCAGTTTAGTCAATTAAATGGAATTTTTATTCTATTAGAATTATAAAATGATATAGGATCAATTTTAATCTTCTCACAATTATAGTGGGATTTGGGAATGTTCTTAAAGGGGAAAAACAAAAAGTTGTACACAGTTTCTCATAGTGTTTCTGTCATTGGTACCAAAGAATATACACTGAATTTTAAATCAAAGGTTTTAGATTCAAGCACAGGCTTGGCTATTCTAGTATCTGTGTGACCTTGGATAGATGTTTTCCCTGTCTAGCCTTATGCTTAATTGTAGATAAAATGAGGGAATGATTTCTAACTTTCTTTCCTCTTTTAAATAAAGTATTGGGTCAAAGTTAAAGTGGAGATATCCAAGGGGCAAGTGTTTTAAAAGAGTTGGAGTCTGTCTGATCTTTCCATAGGAGCATGTCATGGTCTTATTTTCTTCTCCTCTTCTTTTTCTTTCTATCTGCCTCCTCCAAGAAAATTAGGAAACCTGGATGGGGAAGCCAGAATGGAATATATGAAACTAACCTAGACTGGGAAAACTGAAATGAACTAGAGCAAGCTAGTCTTTTTTGCATCTCAAAGTTGACACACAAGAATAGCCTATGTGGATCAAAGTGACTATTAAAAGGGCTTTTTAGGGACCCGGTCATTATCAAAGCCCTAGGCAAAACTGCAAAGCAAGTGGAATTCTTTCCACACCTGCCTATCATTTCCTCTGCTTCCCCAACTCTCATCTAAATTCTTGTCCCCAAACTCCAAAATTATTTTCCTATATTCTTCCAAAACTTCCATTCCTTAAAGCTGACTCAGCTTCATGGAATCTAGCAAAATGCCTGAAATCCAAAGTTGTAGATGAGCAATGAAGTTAGCTCTCCACAGAAATGGGCTCCTCTGAGTAAAATAGATTTATAAAGGAAAACTTTGGTTGTATCACCCTTTTGTTAAGATATGGGAAGAAAACAAAGCAAGGATGTGCATAAATCATCTTTTAGTGGACTGTTTAGCTACTTTACACTGGGAATAGACGTAGATGGAGTCATCTTTTACAAGAATATTGACCTTGTAAAGGAAAAAAATGGAAAACTTTAAGGTAAAGGTCAAGGCAAAGACCGACCATTGCCAAGGACCTTTGCTGAAGCATGTTACTCACTTTCTGAGAGAAAAAAATGAGGTATATATAAAATGTCAAAAGAGACAAATTTTTGAACATGGACATTGTGTAGATTTGTTTTGCTTGACTATGTTCACTTATTACAAGGGGATTTCCCTCCTTTCTTTCTCAGTAGTTCATTGGAATACGACTTGAAGTCAATGGGGGATCAACAAAAATAATGACACCCCCGGAAAGAGGATAATTTAAATATATTGTAAATGCTCAGAAGGAAGCAGGAACAAGAGGATAGTTTGGATGCTTCTCTATAGGACATGTAGAAGTTTTTGTGACATATAGGATTTATTGTATGCTTTTAAAATAGTGTGAAATGGTAGTTTACAGTTCTTAGAGTCCTCTTTTGACCTTCTGTCTGCTAATGTGTGAAAAATGCATTCTTTCTAAGCCTTGAGGTAGTGCAGCAGATAGAGCACTAAGCTTGGAATCAGGAAGACTTGAGTTCAAAACTGCCTCAGATACTGCCTGACTAGCTGTGTGACTCTGGGCAAGTCATTTAATCTCAGTTTGCCTCAATTTTCTCAACTGTAAAGTGGGGAAAATAACAGCATCTATCTCATAGGGTTTTTGTGAGGATCAAATGAGAAAATATTTGTAAAAAGCATTTTAGCATCACACTTGACATATAGTAGGTACTATATAAATACTTATTCCCTTCCCATTTTTTGATGTCTGCATTGAGAATTTTAAAAACAAAATTTCAAAAAGTATATGAGGCATTAATTAGGAATGGAAGAAAGTTTAGAACTTATCAAGTTCAATCCTTTCATTTTATAGAAAAACCTGAGACTTGTTAAGCATTAAGTTTTGGATAGGAGTTTGACTAAATGTGAGGAGACAGTTTGGTAAAACACAAAACACTTAGTTTAATTTGTGAAAGTTCAGATAGGAAATAGGAAGGAGGAAACTGAGAATATTACTCTAATATCTTATAGCTATACCTAAAATCCCAATCCAAACTGAAATTTCTAAGAAACCCTAAATCTAACTGCCTTCGAGGGCAGGTTCTTCTGCCTGACAGAACTGGCTATCTTAACTACACTACTCCTCTCTGGAAATATATTCCCTAACTATCTACCTAAGCTAATCAATAAACATTAATCTCCTACAACCTCCTTAAATCTGTTTTCTCAATCCAAACTGTCAGTAGTCAACTGCCAGTTCCTCTTGATTGAGAGAGACTGACACAGAACCCCTGCTCTCTCGGAAGCCAGAGAAAAGGAGCCCTTAAACTCTCAATGGTACTCCTTATATATGATCCTTGTCTCCTAAGTAACAGAATCTTCAGCTCTCTGCTAACTCTTACTTAGAAATGTTTCTGTTCCTGCCTCCTTTTCTGCCTCTTAAAGAAACAGAGGGAGAGGTTAAGAAACTCTCTTTAACAGACTCGAAGGGATTAAATAACTTGCCCTAAATCTCACAGCTAGTAAGCAAGAGTGCCAGCTTCGTGGACTCCAAAACAAGGGTGCTTTCTCTTAAAGTGCACATTTACCATATATTCTCATGAAGGCCCAGGGCTTCTTAAATGTAGGGGTTGGAGAAGAAAGGCCTGATGTAGTGATATCATATCATAGCTTCTGAGTCAGATACTGGTGCTTTAAACTGTTGCTTCTAACTATAAAGCTCTGCTTTGATTCCTGACCATTTGCCTTGGCCCAAGCATTCTCAACCTGGATCCCACAGACTCCAGGGATAGATGGAGGATGGATAGATTTCAGAGGGTCCATAAATTTGGATGTGAAAAGATTACTTAGTTATTGAAATTCTATCTTTCTATTTCTCTCTCTCTCTCTCTCTTTCTCTCTCATTTAGTCTGCTATTTGATGTAATAATCTGGTTCCAGTGATTAGGTTCTTGTTTTGCTCCTTTGTGACTACTTATCTATCCTCTCTGCACTTTAACTAAAATTGAGCATTTCTTGAAATTATTAATTTTTTTTAAAAAAATTGTTCTGAACCAGGAGAACCTTGCACACAGAAACAACAATAATGTAATGAACAACTGTGCGTGAAAATCTTAGCCACTCTGATCAATATAATAATCCACAACAATTCCAATGAACTATTAATAATGCCATCTGCCTCCATGGAGAGAACTAAAGAACTCTTGAGTGCAGATTGAAGCATATTTTTTCCACTTTATTTTTCTTGCTTTTTATCAATATCACAAATATGGAAATAGATTTTCCATAACTTCACATGTGTAGTGGGTATCCTATTGCTTGCTTTCTCAATGACTAAAAGAGAGGCTGGAGTGAGGGAGAAAATTGGAGTCAAAAATTTTAAAGGAATGTCAGACACTTCCAAGATGTGTGATCCTGAACAGGTCATTAAATCCAATTATCTAGTCCTTACTGTTCTGCCTCAGAGCTGACACTTAGTATAGATTCTAAGACAGGAAGTAAAGGTTTTAAAAAATGAATGCTAAAAGAAATAAAATTACTTTTTTTACATTGTTTTACAAAAGGAGTCCACAAGCTTCATGAGGTCTATAATAGAAAAAAGGTGAAATCAACAACTTTAGCAAAGTTGCAGGATACAAAATAAATGCACATAAATCATCAGCANCCTGCCCTTTGATCCAGCCATACCATTGTTGGGTTTGTACCCCAAAGAGATCATAGATAAACAGACTTGTACGAAAATATTTATATCTGCGCTCTTTGTGGTGGCAACAAATTGGAAAAGGAGGGTATGTCCTTCAATTGGGGAATGACTGAACAAACTGTGGTATATGCAGGTGATGGAATGCTATTGTGCTTAAAGGAATAATAAACTGGAGGAATTCCAGGTGAACTGGAGAGACCTCCAGGAAGTGATGCAGAGTGAAAGGAGCAGAGCCAGAAGAACATTGTACACAGAGACTGATATACTGTGGTAAAATCGAATGTAATGGACTTCTGTACCAGCAGCAATGCAAAGACCCAGGACAGTTCTGAGGGACTTACGGAAAAGAACACTAGCCACATTCAGAGGAAGAACTGCAGGAGAGGAAACATATAAGAAAAACAACTGCTTGAACACATGGGTCGGGGTGGACATGATTAAGGATGTGGACTCGAAACTACCACACCAATGCAACTACCAACAATTTGGAAATAGGTCTTGATCAAGGATACATGACAAAACCAGTGGAAATGTGCATTGGCCATGGGTGGGGGGAGTGCGGGGGGTGGAGGGGAAAGTAGGAGCATGAATCATGTAACCATGTTAAAAATGAATATTAATAAATGTTTAAATTAAAAAAAGATATTATTAAAATTTTTAAATGACAAAAAAAAGGTGAGCAATTCCTGCTATACTCTTAATAGATAGAAATATTTACTTCTAATCTTTGGGGTTACTACTACCACCAGCAATGCTGAGGCTTCTCTGCCAATCCTTTCTTCAGGCAGGAGGAATAGAAAGCGCCCCAGCCCCTAGCTCAGCAACCACTCAGCCCTTCTCTTAGTCCTGTCTGACCTTGAACTGATCTTTTGCTCTGTTCTTTCATGACTAACCTTATAGTATTTAGTGCTGGAGCTCAGGTATCAGCTAACCTAAGCTACTCATTTTACAATTAAACAGACCAAGTCCCAGAGAGATGACTTACTGCAGGTCAAATCCTAATAAGTAATGCAGGAAATATTTGATTCAGGCCTTCTTATTTTCTATCCAGAGCTCTTAATTTGATTCAGTAATCATTTATTAGGCATCTATGATATGTTAGGTGCTAAGGAGACTATTTCTTTTAAAGTCTTACCCTCAAGGAGTTTATGTTGCATGGTGGAAAACAACATGTGTACAATGATGTAAATACAAAATATACACCAAATAAATACTAACAATTTAGGGAAAGAATGAACAAACATGCCAGAAGAGTCAGGAAAGGCTTCTTATACTAGAGGACACTTGAACTTAGTCTTGAGGGGAGCTAAGGCTTCTAAGATTTGGAGGTGAAGAGTAATGAGCTCAAGCATGGAAGACATATGATGAAAAGGTATAAGCGGGAACTGGAATATAGGCATGAAGAATAGTAAGTAGGACAGTTTGGCTAAAGTGTAGAGTACTTGACTAGGAAGGGAAGGAGGAAGGGAAAAGAATAAGCATTTATATAGCACTTCTATGTGCCAAGTAATATGCTAAGTGCTTTATAGATATTATCTCATTCATCTTCAAAAAGTCCCTGCAAGGAAGGTACTGTTATAATTCCCACTTTAGAGTTGAGGAAACTGAGGCAGACAGAGCTTAAGTGATTTTCCAAGGATCACACAGCCATTAAGTGTCTGAGGTCAAATTTGAACTCAGGTCTTCCTGATTTTGAGCCTCTCACTTCATCTTCTGTGCCATCTTGCTGACTATTAATGTGTAGGTGATCTGGAAAGATAAGTTGAAGCCAGATTGTGAAGAGTTTTAAATACCAAATAGGGTAATTTGTATGTTATCTTAAAGGTAATGAGGAGCCTCTAAAGGCTCTTCTGCATTAGGGGAAGTCATATGGCCAAAATCTCTCTACTGTACCACGTTGGCTTTATTCTCCACATTTGAATGTCACATCTGTTTTTTTAGGTCAGCTCTGTATCCTAGTTCATCTATAGACCTACTAGCTGGATCTCCACTACCTCCCTGACACTGACTACCCACCTGCCTTGGCTATCTCCCCCATTACTAGTTGTCTGGACATCTCCCAATCCCCTTCCTTGCCCCAGTAGGTTTGTTTAGTCCTTGTGCCCTAGCTCTTCCTATCTTGCCCTATCTTACTTCTAACAAACAGCCCCAGCTATGACAGTGATGAATTTATACTTAGTTTGGCAGTCATAGTGTTGTTCTGTGGCATATCTTCTACACCATTTGTTTCCTAATATATGTACCTTCCATTTCATAAAGAGCATATCTGCTACATTTAGCTGGGAGAATTGTCTGACATTTTAGACTCTCTCCATGTCTGAAATGGACACATTTCTTCCACATAATGCCTTGTTCCTAAAAATATTTATGCACAGCTCCTTACTGCCTCAGAATCAAATGACTGGAAAAGTAATATTTCTCCACCATGTGTTTCATTTTAAGCTGTTAAGGCTCCAAAGATGAAATTTGGAGCCAAGACTGACCTCTTCCTCCCAGCCAGTAATAATGGATTTTTAAGCAGTGAACAGTAGATTTCTTGGTTGGCTAAATCCGCCCGAATTAACCATTTTGCTTGAGAACTATTTCCAACTGAAGACTTGAAAATCTGTAGACATATGGAAAAATTTCCAGCTCAATTTCTAACTAGACAAACAGGTAAATCTATTAAAGAAAAGCTTCTCTAAATGAGAATATAATTCTTAACAGCAACTAAAACACATGTCTTCCAGCAAAAAGGGTAAACTAGGTTATCAAATAAGATCTATTCCAACTCAAACAGACTTCAGTTGAAATCACGAGAAAAAAGTCAAAGGGAAAGGGAAACTGAGAAAAAGCTAAGAAAACTTTGCTACATATTTCCTATCTGACCTTGGTCAGATCACCAATTCTCTCTGCCACTCATTTTTTTTAATCTGTAAAATGTACGGATTATAATACATCTTCTCAAAGACCCCTTCCCCTTCTAAACCCCATGATTACTAAGATCTATCATGCTGTCAGATCATTAATAATGCTTCTTATCTAATTAGGTTACATATAATTAGTTATTTTACCTCTTTGCAGACTCTCTATAGCCTGTTATTTTACCATCTCTTAAAGACTGAAAGCAAGATCATATTTTCTACATTCTGAGCTCTATGCCAACCCTGAAAGGGTATGAAGATGCCGCCTCATCAAGGAGGTCCTGCCCTGCTAAGAACAGAAAGTTAGTTCCTCACTCCACTCTAATGATTTGTTTTTACTCTTGTTTTTTTTGGCTGGAAGCAAGTGGGGAAGAGGTCAGCTATTATTCCCATCTTCCCATTCCAAGTAACCAAAAAGCAATGAAGCATTAGTTGATGATTACAATATTATCATAAGTATACATAAGATACAATATTATCAATAAGTAAAGCTATGTAGTCATTCTCTTAGTATACTATCTCCTTGATAGTATGGATTAGTTCTTTGAATTTTTATGCTTGATACCTGACACAGAGTAGTCACTTAATAAGTGTTTGTTGATTGACGGATGGATCAATTGATAGAATAATTCCCCAAATGTGAAGGCTTGGTTCTTTAGCTTTGCTTTCTAATTATGGTCATAAAAACAAAATTGTACCTTATCCTAGTCAAGTTATAGATTGAGATACTTTATCTTTTCTTTAGTTTCTTGCTTATAGTACTATGAGGATGGGGCCATGGTAATGATTATTATTTTCATATTAAAGTATGAAGGTTATTACTAATTATTATTAATAATAACTATCCAAGTAATTATCCAATTAGATAACTGTTCAGTGGCCACAGACTACATACGTCCCAATATATTCAGTCTAGACAAATGGATGTCACCTGTCTTCATAGAAAACTATTAAATATATGAGGATAACTCTGTGCAAATACATTAGACCTAATAGAAAAATCACTGAAAAGTGTCTTTTCCTAACTCATTTGAAGCACTGTCAATGGAATCAGAGAATTTCTGAGTAAGAAAGGATCTTAGAGGCCACCTGGTACAATTTTTATCTGAAAAAGAATTCTTCTCAATGATATACCTTCCAAAGAGTTATCCAGCCTTTGCTTGAAGAATTCATATGAAGAAGAACATCTCCTTTCAGTCTTCTTTCTCTATTCTTTCTCCCCTCTTGAACTTAGATCACTTCATTAATTCTTTCATTTGTTCATTTGCTCAAAAAAAAGTTTAGAATGCATGTCTCTGCAGTGTGCATGGGGCTAACTGACCCCTTGCACCAAAGATAGGGTATTAGCACAATCATTTTTTCTAGGAGGCAGCACCATTCCTCTTTCCAAAGTTCACATGTTATATGGCATAAAGAATCTGACACCAACAAAATGTTAGTTTTGAATGTCTGTATTGGGCATCATTGAAACTAAAAAGTATATAGAGGGAGTGTGACACAATGAAGAGAGTGCTAAATGTGGAATAAGGAAAACCTAGGTTCAGATCCCACCTCAGATAATTATCAACTGTCTGAACCACCCCCCACTCCAGTGGAGTTGCTCAATGTCTCTGATCCTCAGATCTGTGAAATGGGAGTGATGATGGTAGAACCTGCCCCCTCAGGGTTATTAGGAGGATCAAATAGTATATTATGTAAGTGCTTCACAAACCTTAAGAAGCTATATAAAGCAAGTGTTTTATTATTAGTTTTATTATTGGTAGTTTGATATTAACCTACCCAATATATTCAGCCAGGTCTACTTCAGGATTTCACTGGGCTCTTAGACAAGTATCACCTGCAGGAGTTCTGTCCCAATTCCCATCAGATAGTCACATAAAGCTTTTCTAGTCTTATGTTTTAGATGCTTACTGACTGCTGTACTCATTAGAAGCCAGATGTACTGGGCTTGCTCATCAACTGTTGAGAATGGATGACACTTGGAACAAGAACAGTTTGGCCAAGTAAAGGGAAGAAATCAATCATGGGGAGACAGGCTGGAAAAAATGCCTTGGAGCTTGGCAATTTAAGCCTAATGCTTCAGATTTAGCATCAGCAGACAGATTGTGCTGGCATTTCGTTATGAGAGATATAGATACTAGGGTTACCAATGATGAATGTGCTGAGCATGAGTGAAAGTATGTTGACCATGAGGAGCGTACATAGATGACCACCAGAAGAGGCAGAGCCTAAAAGCAGCAGTCACGGATGAATAGCAATAATCTATGACTATTGGCCCAGGGTGTTAAGATGTCTAAAATGCCATGTAATAATAACAACTAGCATTTATATAGAGTTTTACCGTCTTGAGGTACATGACAAAATATTACTTCATTTTATCCTCACAACACACCTGGGATGTTGGTACCCTTATTATCTCCATTTTATAATTTGAGGAAACTGAGGTTAAGTGACTTGCCCAGGGTCACACAGTTAGTGCCTGACATTCTTACAGGAATTATTACTATTTAATATTACTGCCAGCATTCATTCATTTATTAACTCGGCAGCCATTTATCAAATATCTGCTGTATTATGAAGAACTATTTTTTAGGCATTGTGGAAGACTTAAGGAAAAATAAGATAGCTCCTTTGCTCCTAAAGCTTACTATTTAGGAGGAGAGACATATGGCACACAGAGAAGTAATTCTAATGCTGAGGGGTGGTATTCAAGGCCAAGAGAGCAATGAAATCAAAGGTACAATTTCAAGGATGCGTAGGAAAATGCACAGAGGATGCCAAGTATCCCAGTTTGCTGGAGCCTTGTATAGTGATAGAGAGAGGCTGAGATGAAGTTAGAAATGTAGGCTTTTGACAGATAGTTCTGTGCACATAATAGATACAAAATAAATTACTTGTAAAATGAATGAATGGACCAACTAATTAATTAATGAACCTATTAAAGACCCAAATGGGCAAAGAATAGAGATGTTTCCATTCTTCTTCAGTTGGCCAGTACCCTGATGATGTTTCAGCATCATTTTATCTCCCCAACAACAGAATTATGTATTCTTCAATACCACTTATGGCAAAAATCTGGGGGGTGGGGAAATTCCACCACAACCATTATCTTAGTGATTCATTTTATGGCTAGATAATTCACAGATGGATATAGCTTATGGAATGACAATCCAAGACTGAGTCATACCACCCAACAGTCTAGGCCTTGAAGCACTTTCTAAAGATGGCCAATTTCTACCATTCATTGATACCTATGTACTTTAAGTTCATGTAGCTCTTCTCCTGGCTCTTAATAAAGGTAACCAGGTAGAGAGTGAGACACAAAAGGGCATTCTTGACACTGAAGAGGTATTTGGGACAGTCTTGCTTCTGTAGTATCCAAACCCACACTGATAGAACAATTGATGCCTCCAGAGCATCAAACAGAACAATTTTCATGATTTTTCTGAGAAGGAAGAAGATGGGCCTTGAATCTATTTCCTAACATACATCCCATTTTTTCAAATCACTTAACCCTAAAGGTAAACCAAAAGTAACAGAGTAGTAGTTGCTAGCTAGAAACATGGCAGCAAGCACTTTAAAAAAGGACCTGGCATCTGGCCACTGTCAAATACACAAGAATTTGAATTGCTTCAAAGATGCTTGTATTCTGTTAGCATATAGGGAACCTGCATTTGGTTCTCTTTCTGGGTAATACATTTTCTGAGGGTGAATAATAAACTTGAAAAGAACATATTGTGGATCTAGAAGAAGAGAACCAAATGGTGGTATTATTTGCACCTAGAGGATGGTCAACCATAATGGGGAAATGTAGAAGGCCTTGACTGGAGTCTTCACAAGTTTAAGATGTGGTACCTCTATAGTGTTCGCTGAAGGTCCTTTACATATACTATGCAATTCTGTTGGTTAAAAGTAAAAAAAAATGAACTAAAAAGTAGATTCATTGGTTTTGTCAGTAGCCAGATTGGGCACATGATATTTAGAACTTAAATCTAGGGCTAGGATTTGGAAAGGAATAAATTTAGGTTGATAGAGGGAAAATTTTCCTAATAATTAAAGGTATCCTGAAGTAGAATGGATGACCTTGGGAGTTTACAGCTTCCCTTACACTAGGGGTCTTAAGTAAAGATCCATTTTCAAGCAATAAGGGAATGATTCCTGGTGGTTAATGTTCTATCCCTCACAATTCCATGGCTACAGAGAAATCAAATGGAAGGGAAGGGAAGGAAGGAATGAGAAAGAACTTTCATTTCAGTGAGGTAACACAGCTACAGTGGACCGGAATCTTTTCTATGCACATCTGACCAGTTCCCCACCAATACCCAAAAGGAACAACCCTGTGGGTTTCCTTAGAAGCCTCTCATGAGGATGTGGCCATGTTGTTAAGCAGTTCTTGAGTTTATCCATGCAAATGAAAGCAAATAAAAGCAAATAAAAGGGTAATGTAGCAGAGCGAGATTATATTGGAGTGAGAAAAAAGTTGGTTTGAATCCCACCTTGCATTGGTTTCAATATGATCATGAACAAATTAACCTCAGTCTTATTACCTATAAAGTCAAAGTAATAATGCTTGTAGTAATTACTTCAGAAGTTTTGTGTAAAAACACTATATAAATGTCAAGGTTTGCTATTGTGGCTATGATAATTATCTTATATGGCATTTAGTGAGAAATGATCTGAGGACAACTTATCATATACTGCTATAATTATTTTATATTTAATTATCTAAAGTCTCTTTTCTAAGATATAATGACTGCTTTTTATCACTGTCTAAAAAGTATTGAGATGTGAGTTCTTCTTCTGCAGACTAATTGAAAGTATCATTGGAATAAGTCCAGTAACAGACTAGATGGGAGGGATGGCATGCAGCTTGTCCTGTTGCCATATGGTTTTATTTCCTTCATCTATATCTCTAAATTTTTTTAAGTTTTTCATTCCATGCAGTCTCCAGATTATGAATATTCTAGGTAATAGCTTCTGTGACAGGACCAGGATTCCTCATTTCCCTACAGTACAGATCAACTTTCTCTAAAAGGCAACAAAGTTGTCCCTGGTACTTCAACAGCCCTTGCCTCTCTTGCCAAAATCTAATGACATAAAAATCCCAACCAGGTGGAGTCATAGATGTGAGTCACCATACCCTGCCCTGATGATCAAATGTATTTTCATATGGAGATAGGTGGGTCTCTTCTAGAGAAGCTAAGTACCACAATATTTTTTACGCATATTGTTGCTGTGTTAGGACAAAGTAAACCTGTTATTGTTAACTGTTCAATGACTTATCAGTGCCTTATTTTGTCTCAGCATCAAACCTGAACTAATAGGCTAGTGGTATAAGATTCACATTTTATAACATCTAATTAAAATGTCACTTTTTAAAAAAAGTTTTTAAACCCATGCCTTCAATCTTAGAATCAAAACTATCAAGTTTCAAGGCAGAAGAGTAGTATGGGCTAGGCAATATGTTAAGTGATCTGTCCAGGGTACATACTTGCTGTGTGACCCTGGACAAATCAATTAACCCTGTTTACCTTACTTTCCTCATCTGTAAAATGTTCTGGAGAAGGAAATGACAAACCATTCCAATATCTTTGCCAAGAAAATCCCAAATGCTGTCACCAAGAGTCAGATGCAATTGTAAAGACTGAACAACAGCAAAGGGAAACAAATATTTGAGGAGGTAGAGAAATCTCAGAGATCATTGTTTCCCAGGGTTCTGTCTACTGTACTACATAAGTGCTTATATTACTTTAGAATAACATTTATGGAAGATAGAATAACATTTATATGGGAAAATTGACAGTTTGACAAATATTTTGCTCACCAATCCTTTGAGGTAGATAATGTGAATGTAATTATTAGGACCATTTTCCAGATGAAGAATCTGAAGCTCAGAAAATTTGCATGTTTTGCCTATGATCATGGCTCATCTCAGGGCGAGAACTGAAACCCAGTTTCCTGATTCCAACTTCTCTTTCCACTATCCTCATCTTCTAAAAGTGACTTTCATCAGATAATACTATGGGATGGGGTGGAGGAGAGAATAATATCCTGTATTTGGATTTTAAATGAAATCAATTCTCCCTTCATCACCAAAAAGGAACACCTAACATGACCCTGGGCAAGTTATTTACCCTTTTTCAGCCTCAATTTCCTCCTTTGTAAAATGGAGATGATAATAACATCTACCTCCTAGGATCATTGTAAGGAGAAAATGAGATTTTTGTAAAGTACTTTACAAATCTGAAAGCACTATATAAATGCTAGCTATTATACCTAGGATAGTCCTGCAGAAATAAACTATACCGAACGTTAATTGCAAATTCACACACTGTAATAACAACTGATTACTTGAGCTCTTCTGGAGAAGTACCTTTTCTTTAAAATGTCACTGTAGGATGTCAATAATACAAAAGAAACTGTGCAGGTAACCTCCCTATTATCCCAGTAGGTCCAGCCCCAAAATGTTGGTACTTTGAGAATAACAACGTAAACCTTTCCTTTGAAAACTGGCTTTCATTCAGAATGGGAGCAGACAGGCATTGTAACACAGGATACCTGCCGGGTTAAATGCGGTGCCTGTTGGCACCACATGCTTTACTCAGTGAATAGAACAAAGGAGCCAGCAAAAGGCAAGGAGGTATAAAAAATACCCTGAGTGTACCTGTTTTCTCCCAAGATGCTCCACTAGCTCCATCTCAAACCATATGCCCTTGAGTGATACCAAGAGTTTCATCCAGCCTGGGCTCCACTAATAATTTGCTCCTGTCCCATCCTGCCCCAGAGAAGCAGCTGCTGTTTGGTTCATGCAATTTCAAGCTCTGGCTTAGAATCCAGAGTCAAATGCAAATAAATATCTACACACACACTGTGTGTGTGTGTGTGTGTGTGTGTGTGTGTGTGTGTGTGTGTGTGTATTATGGCAGGGGAGAGTACTAAGAGTTAAGAAAGCAGTGAGTCAATAAACTCAAAATAGGGAGAGCTTGGACGTCAGGATGATGAATTTTAGGATTAATCTGTCTTTTAAAAGTTAACCTGTCTTTTAAAAATCCATTAATTTTTTTTAAACACTCATCTTTTTTTTCAAGTGCCTACTCCAATATTCCTTCCCAAATAAACTTCCCACTGAAGTCAATCTCAAGGACCGGATAAGTCAAGGGCTGCTAGTTCTGAAAATGTGGGTACAACTGCAAATACTGTAGATGGAGAAGTAAAAAATGTTGGTTAGGGAGGCATTAAGCAGTGAGTCATTCACAAGGCACAGCTGAAAATCTTCCCGCAACATTTCATGCACTGGTTTTGTCATTACTACCAAAGCTAAGGAAAACAGAGATTAGAGGGAAGGGAAGAGGAATTTTCTACATAATTGAAAATAAAGACCTTCTTAGGTACAAATTATTGTGAGAATGGCATACAAGACATTCAGAATGAATGGAAGGTAATCTGAGAAGGGAAAGCAGGAGCATCTGGGGTGGAGGCTAGGGGTATCTGGGTAAGGCCTCCACTAGAAGGTGAAATTTTAAGTCTGGAAGGAAGCCTGGAAAAATAAGAGGTAGAGGTAGTGGGGCAAAGCATTCTAGGAAGGATACCAGTGCACCGTCAACCACTACTGACATTAATTCTTCCTCTGTTTTTTATCCCCCTCCCTGCATTTGGCTACCCTAAAAATTTGAACCCTCTCTCCTCATCAGCAATCATTGACAATGACACCTGCTACAGACATATTCAAAGAGATAACATAGGTGGACATTCAAAATCACAGTCTCATTTGGTGCTAGAAAATTTTTGCCAAAGGAGATTGACCCTGGGGAATGACAGGGAGCTAAGTGAGGAATACTGGAGGAATAATCGAAAAATTGTCAATCAGTTTATTCAAAGCCATGAATCCAAGCACAGAAGCAGCCTAAGATGAAAACATACAGGTCACTTATGGATCATCCATGGTGGCAGCAGCTACTCTCTCAGCTACTTACTTCTTGGCATCTAACTTCATATGTGCCCTCCCACACTTTCCTTTACTTCCTAAGATGTATAATCCTGGCATCCAAGCTCTCCCTATTATAAGTTTGTTGATTCATCACTTTCCTAACTCTTAGCACCCTCCCCTGCCACAACATGGCATTAGCAACCTTCAGTCCACCACTAATCCTTTAAAGTTGTCTACCCCGACCCAAAAATGAAAGAAGGGAAAATTACTAATTAGTCTGCAAAAACAGAATCATAGGCTTTTTTTTAATATTTTGATATAACTTTTAATAATTATTTTATGGCATTTTGTAATCCACGTTCCCTCCCATCCCTCTCCGTTTCCCACAACAGCAGATATAATGATCTATCTATGATTGTATCTATCATACTATACATATTTCCATGTTCATCATATTGTGAAAGAAAAAATGTCTTTGACCAAAAATTGGATAATGACTTATTACAGAGGTGATTCCCGGTCAAGTAGAGGTTGGACAAGATGTCCTCTGAGGTGATTTCCAAGTGACATTTGTGATCCTTAAAGTTTCTACTGAAGTCATGCCTGGGAGCTGCTTTCCTCAGAATCTTCCTCTCCTGCTTCTGGCCCCTGAATTAGGATGCTGCTTAGGGAAACCATGATGACAGCCTTCAAGAATTGGAAACACCAGCATGTGGAAAATTGAGTACAAGGTGCATTCCTTGTGATATCAAAGAGAAGAATTAGATCTCTTGAATGGAAGTGACAGGGAGAAATATTCCAGCTTGATCTAAAGATGAATTTCTAACAAGGGCTGTCAGACAAGCCTGGTGAGTTCCTTTTCAGTGACAATATAAAAGCAGATGCTGGGTGACAATTAATTAGGATTTTGTAGAGCTTTCTGCAGTGAGTGGGCAATAGTACTAGAATATCTCTACTGAGTCTTTTTGAGGGCAAAGGACCATGAAGGGACTGGATAGTATAATAGAGTGTGGATGTGGAGTTAGGAAGAGATAAATTTGAATCCTGACTTCAACATTTACATGTGTGTGACCCTTAGCCAATCATTTAATCTTTCAGTCCCAGACTCTTCATCTGTAAGTTGGGGATAGTAATAGCTCCTGCCTCAGAGTTGGGAGTATTGAATGATATAACTTGTACAAATTGCATTGAAAACCTTAAAGCACCATATAAATAGTAGCTATAATTATTCATCTTTTTATCCTTCAGTGCTTTGCACATGGTAGATGTTTATTAAATATTTTTCAAATATAATTGGACATTCTTTCCAACTTTAAGATCCAAGGCAGAACAAATCTGGTATGAGCTCATGAAGGGAAATCTGATTACCAGGGGAACCAAGTTTTATTATTTTGGGTGCTTGGCTACAGCTATTCCAAGAAAACAAATCTAAAATGTAAATGGAAGCTTTTGAAACTTTCTGACCAGTGTCAGGGTCTATTGATTGTACTGTATTATAATGTCCTTGGAAGAAAACGGAAAAAAAACCTTTGCAATCCATAACAGGACATCACTTCATTCAAGGAAAGTACAGAAGGATTTTTCATTTCTGATCATACTTGGCCCATGTTCAAGTTTTTCACTCGAAGTTTCTGTTTGCATTTTTCTCTGAATGCTTGAGTAAAGAATTAATCATATGAACCCTAATAAAGTTAGAGAGCTAAATAAATCCCCATAGAATAAGACAAAAAATTTTCCTCCAAATCCTTTTCCTTAGTTGACTCAGAAACTAAAAAAAGAAAAGACAGCTCTACTTGTAGATATTTGTTAAGGATCATCATTTTCAGACAATGAAATCACCTATGCCTCAACTGGTAACCAAGAAAATCATGTATATAATGACCTCTACCACTCACAGTAACAGGATCAAGAATAACAAGCCTTTCTGAGCTCAAGCTCAGGGCCCCTTAGCTACTGGAATCTTCTCCCAAACACCTGAGCCCCACAGTCATGAAAAAGAATCAGTAAATGTCAGTACTGCTAGGTCCTCTGAGATTATGGAGTCCAATTTTTTCACCTTGTAGATGAGAAACCAAGGCTGAAATAACTTCCCCAAGTTCCCTTGACTCTTGTCTTTCTACTCTCCTAAGATGCCTCC
Organism: Gracilinanus agilis; assembly: GCF_016433145.1. Classification (NCBI taxonomy): domain Eukaryota; kingdom Metazoa; phylum Chordata; class Mammalia; order Didelphimorphia; family Didelphidae; genus Gracilinanus; species Gracilinanus agilis. The sequence goes on from NC_058134.1 coordinate 86,486,564, forward strand.
TCAGCATGCAAGAGTAGAGGTTCATGATCACAAAAGAAAAGCAAATCTTTAAGTTTGGTGCTACGGCCAGACAGAGATTCAAGGTCAAAGGTGGCATAGGGAGAGCATCCAAATTCCCCATTCCAGTGATGTTCTCCAAGGTAAAAAGCAATATCTATCAGTGTAACTGCCTCTGATGGCAACTGGGACAGCCCTCAATGGTTTGCAGTTATGGAATGGGCCATCTGGGTCTAGATCACCCTGCTTCCCAAATACCTCATCTAGATTTGGGATGTGACTGTTGGGCATTGAGGAGTCTCTGGAGACTTGTCTCTATAGCTTAGAACTGCCAGAGCCAGAAGGTAGTTTGTGAAAAACAGATGGGGGAAAGGGAGAGAATACATGTGGTTAGAACCGATATTGCTTCAACTATAACTTGAAATTTTGTGGGAGGGCTAAGATTCTCCACAAATGACATCAAGCATATCCTTCTCCCTAGGTTCTTCACACTTTCATTTAATTAATAACTAAAACATTGGGGGGGGGCAGGAAGTAGATAGGAAGTGACCAATCCACTTTGCCCAGAAACCAGACATCTGCCTGAAAGTTAACAAAATCCGAATGTAGTGGATGACTGCTCTGATTTCTATAATTACCTCGTCTCCTTATCTCTCATTCCTTCAACTCTACCCCTCATGAGTACTTACAGAAACCAAAATCAAGTAGAAGCTATGGGTTAACAACAACAAAAAAAAATAGCAAGCTTATTGTTCTTTAGGAAATGAAATTAAGCCAAAGAAAGGAGGCAAAATAGTTTAAATAGAATGTAGTGTACTGTAAGGAGCTCTGAGTCAAAGGCTGAGGTGGAGAGGGGAGGAAGGTGAAAGGAAGAGAGACTTGAATTCTAGTCTGAGTTCTGCCATACATGACATGGTCTGTGACCCAGTTCATGGACAGAGTGGACCAGCTGCTTTCTTAGAATCTAAAAGTTCACTTCCTTGTGCCTCAGGCTTCTCATCTGTACAGAACTGGGTGATTAAACCATTTGATTTTTAAGGTCTCCTATAACATTAACTCCCCAGATTTAGGGAAGCATCAGGAGAGGTAGATGGGGAACAGAAACCCTGAATATATGAGTGCTTATCTACTATGGGGCTAGAGAAAAAGAATCTGGGGTATAAAGAAATCTGGTGTAACAAAAATACCATGTCTAGATGACTGCCAGTCTGTTAACTCAATTCAGTGGCCAAACTTCCAAGGGAAAAGGATGACTTTTTGCTGACATCTTGTCAGAGAAAAGCAGTCAAGGAAACATGTCACAACCTTTTAGTGTGATCTTTAGCTCAGCCTTGGGTGAACACTTATTTCTCAACAGAACTGACAATAAAAAGCCAGGCTTTGCCCCTTGGTGGATCATTAAATGGAACCTACATTTTAACACCTTACAAGATATTTGTCTTCAAGAGGTGACCCTCAGGGTTTGTTTGGAGGGTTGTTTGCCATTGTTGTCATCTTGGCTATTTACCTTTCTCCTATCTAGCCTGATTTCAATCTCATCTCTTTCTATCCCAGCATGTAAAATCCTCTTTTTTACTGTCTTTCTCACCACCAAAATAAATAAAAAATTGCTAGTAGATGTTTGTTTCATCCTCAGCATTTCCCCTTTGGTGGTTATTAATAACACCATAAAGGGGCAGCTAAGTGGCTCAATGGAAAGAGAGCCAGCTCTAGAGGCAGGAGGTCCTAAGTTCAAATCTCACCCCAGATACTTCCTAGCTGTGTAACCCTGGGCAATTCACTTAACCCTCCTTGTCTAGCCCTTACTACTCTTCTGCCTTAGCACCAATACACACATGGAGGCAGAGCCAAGATGGTGGCATAGTAGCAGGAGCCTTCTGAATTTCCTTCTAATTGATCATTACAAAGCATCTCAAAAGGACAGAAATCAAAACCAAAAAACTAAAGGGACCCTCCCCCTGGATGTGGCATTAAAGGTAGGCAGTGAGTTGAGATTCCCATGTTATGAGGGGGTGAAATTGTACTAATCAAAGCACAAGCTGATCATCTTTCCCCCATACCACAAACTGCACCAGAGTTAGAGGGAGAGCTGAGGCAATATCTAAATTATCAGGGGATGGCTGAAAGCACCATAGACTTACCCATGAGGGCAGTGCAAGACCTTGGCAGCAAGACTTGAGACTGAAGAGAACAGAAAGGAGCTTGGGCAGAAACATATCTGGCCACAGCCCAGGAAGCAGAGGCTTGGAAAGATAGCCTCAGGGCAAAACTCTTTAAAGACACATTACACAAAGAACATCACAGATCCACCTGCCCTCACTAAGGCTTCTGACAGGGAAGGGAAGATAATACCAAGGCAAAGCCCTGTGAGATAGAAGCTAAGAAAGCAAGACCACCAACATTTTCATCTGACTAAAGATAGTTTTAATTTCTTCATCTAAAAATTGCCTGTTTATATGTTTTAATAATTTATTCTTTGGGGAAGGCTTTATAGTCTTATAAAATTTGACATAGTTTGAGAAATGAAACCTTTGTCAGAGACTCACCACAAAACATTTTTCCCACTATGTTGTTTCCTTTCTATCTTGGTTGCTTCAGTTTTCTTTGTGCAAAACCTTTTTAATTTGGTATAGTTAAAATTATTTATTTTACTTTTATAATATACTCTATGTCTTATTTGGACTAAATTCTTCCAAGATCAATTTATCTGACAGGTTTGTTTATGGTATTATCTTTATTTCTAAATTATGTGTCCATTTTGAATTAATAAAAGCTTATATTTGGAAGTTGGTCAAACAATAGGTTACTATGGTTATTTACTACTGCATATTGATTACCTAACCTATTCCATTGGTCCACTATTCTATTTATTCTAGCCAGTACCAGAATTTTTTGATGGTTGCCACTTTATTATACAGATTAAGATCTACAGCTAAACTACTTTCATTTTTTTTTCATTTATTCCCTTGATATTCTTGGGATTTTATTTTCCCACATGAATTTTATTATTTTTTCTAGCTCTATGAACTAATTTTAAGGTAGTTTGATTGGAATGGCCTGAATAGGTAAATTAATTTAGATTAAATTATCATTTTTATTATATTTGTTCTGCCTACTCATGAGCAATTAATGTTTTCCCAGTTGTTTAGATCTTACTTTAATTGGGTGAAAAGTCTTTTGTAGTTGTGATCATATAGTTCCTGGTTTGTCTTGGCAGAAGAACTCTCAGATATTTTATGTTGTCTACAGTTATTTTAAATAGGATTTCTCCTTCTATCTCTTAATTGTTGGATTTTATTGTAGTATAGAGGAAATACTGATGATTGATGTGGATTTATTTTATAGCCTGAAACTTTACTAAAGTTGTTTATTGTTTTCATTAGTTTTTTAGTTAATTTTTTAGGATTCTCTAAGTGTACCCTTGAATTTCTTCTTTTTCTCTATTGCTATATATTTCTGTTGCATTCTAGTACAATATTATTTCAGTGCTTTTTTTATTCTGCTATCAAGCTCATACAAGTCTTCCCATGTTTTTATGAATTCTTCAGTCTCCATTTCCCATGAAGCAATGAATTCCATTATATTCACATATCACAAGTTATTCAACAATTCTTCATCATTGAACACCCAGTTTTTTTTCCAATTTTTTTTCTGCATCAAAAAGTACAGTTAGTAATATTTCAGTATATATAGGAACTTTTTTTTCTTTAATTGGCCAGAAAGTCAATAGGAACTAGACCTATAATTTCATTAGCTTAGGGAACTCCAGGGTGAGGAAACTCTTTCTACCAATGCAGATTGACATCTTCATTTTAAATTCTCTCAGAACACTGACAGGTTAAGCAGTTTCTCAAAGTTAAAAGGACCATATATTTCATACGTGGGTCTCTCTACACCAAGTTACCTCTCCTTTAGTTCTAAAGAAACTTATCAATCATCTCATTGAATTATTAAATCACATGAGAAGACACATGGACTACATCTATAAAAATTACATTTAAGCATGGAGTTTTGTTTGTTTTCTGACGTGGCAAAGATATTTACAATATAATACAGAATGCTGAAGTGATGCTGAATGTCACCAAGGCTTTCCTTAAGGAATAAAAGGGTACTTCAAGTGTAGCCCTTAAGGCATTTTACAATGATTTGCCCTGGAAGCCTCTGTTTACAAACTTGGCCTCTCAGACCTTTGCTCAAAAAAGATTGATTCCCTCTTGGTCTGGTTTGTTGCACGCCAAGCTTCTGCTCTACTTGTTCTATGCTCTAGTCAAACCAAACTACTCTCTGTTCCCCCAATCTGGCCTGCTAGCTAGCCCCAGGCTCTTCTGCCTCTTTGCCTAGAATGTCCTCAAATCAACTACTTCAACTCAACAAGGATTAAACATAGTGCCAGGTTCTAGGGATACAAAGACATAAATTAAAACATCCCTCTTTGTCAAAAACTTTTACCAGAGGAGACAACATATATATTAGATAGCTAAATACATGCATAGCTATATCTATAGATGATGTAACTATAGTTATTGTTCAATTGTTTCATTTATATTTGACTCTTCATGACCCATTTGGGGTTTTCTTGACAAAAATACTTGGCAAAAAAAATGGAGTATTTAATCATTTCCTTCTCCGGCTCATTTTACAGATGAGGAAACTGAGGCAAATAGGGTTAAGTCATTTACCCAGGTTCACATGGCTAGTAAGAGTCTTCCTGACTCCAGGCATCACACTATCAACTGCACCACCAAGATAGGTAATGCAATATGTTTGTTTTGGGATAGAGGAATGAACAGAAACAACCAGGAGAACCACAGATGGTTTCTTATAGGAAGGTGGTCCTTGATCAGAGTGGTGAAAAGAGCTGTATATTTCCAAGAAAAGGGGAAGAATCTTTCTGACATGAGGAGCAAAGGCACAAAAATGGGAGTTAATGTTATGTATGAATGGAGAGCAAGTGGGTGTAGAAAGTGTACTGCTAAAAGGGAAATAATGGGTAGGAGAGAGTCTGAAACATGATTGTGAAGAGTTTTAAGTGCCTAATAATGTCTTCTCATGCACTCTGGCCTATCAAATTCCTCTGCAGATTTTAATGGCCAATTCAAATACTATTCTTTTGATGAAGCAGACTGATCTTGTCAACAATGACCCCATAGTGCTTTCTTGATAAAAGTTCTGTAGTGCATTTTGAGAGGGTAGTGTGGTACAGTAAGTGTAGAGTTTCAGAACTAGGAAGACCTTAACCTCTCAATTCTCTAGGCAGCTCTCTAAGACCATTAATTATAGGAAAGGTGCTTACTTGTATTCTTAAAGGGAGTTTCCTCATCTGGGACCTTTAAATCAATAAATTACAGGGTCAGTACCTATCCTTATCCACGCATATTTCAATAGGCAAAAATAGTTAAGAAAAATAATTTTATTACTTATTTGATTTGAAATAATGATTCCAAGTTCTCAAATTCCCTGCACCAATTTAATTGCAGGTACAGATGCTATCTTTCTCCCTATCATGTAGTTAGTAAGTAATTTTATGTATTGCTCATGTTGATATCTTACCCTCTTAATAGATTGTTGACTTCCTGAAAGCAAGGACTTTGAATGCCCTTGTTTTATCTAAACTTAGCATCCCTTCTAATACCTAATACAGTGCTGTGCACATAGTAATAACTTAATACGTGTCATTATTGCTTTTATTTCTCTCTATTCATAGCCATGCTATAATATGTCAAGACATATTCCATGGCATCATTCAAGAAAATAGGCAATTTTCACTAATCAAGACACAAGTAGTTTGACATTAAAATGTTAAGAGAAAATACACTGAGTCTGAGCACTGTTATTTTCTCAATGCTTTTTGCACATAACACTGGGTCAAAAGTGTTTCTACAGAACTCTTATATGGATTCACCTGAATGGAATAGGAACAGGTGGACTGAAGAGAATTGTGTGATTGAGTATTTTTGTGGGAATCACTTCAAGGAGAATAAAGCCATGAGCCAAACTCTAGCAAGACCAGAAGGCTGTGCCACCACTCATTTCACCATCTGTCTTCATGAAAATCACAAGATTTATGAATCTAGAAAAGGACCACCCATGGTAGTTATGGATAGAGCTAGGAAAAACATTTCCTAGAAAAAATAAGACAGAATTTTAAGGAATCTTGGAAAGCATTTTAAAAACAACCCTGAACTTTCCAGTTTTTTTTTCCAGAAAAATTCAGTTACCCCTTTGATCTAAGAACAAAATGAACCTATCTTTTCTTTTCCCCACTGCTGGGTGTCCTGCACTGAGGTCTGCCAAATTCAAAGGCTGGAAAATCTATTTCTTCAGCCATGTTCCCAAAGAGAATTGCCAAAGAAGTTCAATGTCTTCAGGTGAAATGACTTTCTGATTGAATTAAAAAATGTTGTAGAGAATGAAGCCATTACCTTAGGGATGTGAGCAAAGCGCAGTAACGATCTTCTTAATTTGGTAGGTTTCCATGGACAAAACTTCAGGAAAAATCCCTAGCTGTTTAGCCTGTCTTTCTTCACTCTCAGAGTCTATAAAAGTGACAGAGAGAATAATCTGAATTATTGTAAATTGTCCTTAAAAATAAAAGGATTAGAAGGGAATAAAGAATGGTAACAATTAGCATGAAATTATTTTTTCACATATCTAGTTTTTTCTGCTCGGTTTTTCTACATCCAGTTGTTTCTTCTTGGTTTTCAATGTCCTCCATAATTTGTCCCAGCCAACCTATTTCACACCACTCCCCATGCTATTTATTCTACTAACCAGAGACTGATTATCTCTTTCCTTCCTCCCCCTTCCATGTTGATTCCTACTTCCATTTATTACATTATATTGTAAGTTCCTTGAGGTCAGGGACTATCTTCTGCCTCTTTTTGTAGCCCCAGTGCCTAGAACAGTGCCTAGTACATCGAGGATACTTTATAAATGTTTATTTTTTTAAACCCTTACCTTCTACCTCAGAATCAATACTGAGTAAAAATTCCAAGGCAGATGAGCAGTAAGGAGTTACATGATTTGCCCAGGGTAACACAGCGAAGCAGTATCTGATGCTGCATTTGAATCCAGGATCCCCCATCTCCAGGCCTGGCATTTTATCCACTGGGCTCCCTAGCTGCCATAATAAATGTTTATTAATTGGTTAACTGATATTTGTTAATGCTGCTCCTCTCACATGTGGAACCTCTCCAAACTCTACTCATCCTTTAAGAATCAATTGCAGTTCCATCTCCTCCAATGAGACTTCTCTGACCATAAAGCTTACACTGATCTCATCCTTTCTTGAACATTCACAATCAGTACCAACAGCTAAGAACATAATTACACTTTGCTTCAGATCCAGTTGTATCTAGCCAAGCTGCAGAAAAGGGTTCATATTATCTATCTGTCTCAGCATATGGGGTGGGAAGGAAGAAAAGAGCTTGTTGACAAGAACCAAAACTAGAACCCACTGGACTCAAAAAATCATAAGATTTGGGCTGGGGAAAAGAAACCTTTAGGATCATCTGATTCAACCTCCTTGTTTTGTAAATGAAAAAACTGTCCCAGGGAAGTCAAGTATTCTTGTGCATAGCACATAGAAAGATAGGTACATAGTAAACTTTCAGTGGTTCTGGGGAAGGAGCCCTGAATTTGAAGTAAAAAGAGTCTCAGGATGGAATCCCATCTCCACCACTTACAAGCTGTGTGACTGTCACTTACAAGGTATGTGACTGTTCAAGTCCCTTAATTTTCCATAAACCTGGCTGATTTCAATATTGGATTTTGTATAAGTCCCAGATGGAGGCACTGGATTTGAGGTCAAATATGGCTTTCAGCACAGTTCTGCTACCTCCAATATACATAACCTTGGGCAATTTGTTTGACTTCCTGGGACTCAGTTTCCTTACTTGTAAAATAAGTTTAGACTAGATTATCCTACAAGGTCAAAATGATCCTAAGAGCCCTGTCTCTGTTTCTGGTACTATCAACAAGCTATTCTCTCCCCATAATGTCCTAAGGCAGGTAAATAACCCCATTTATATCCTGTAAGTCATAAATGCCAACTAGGTTTCCTACCCAAGGGAAGGGAGGCAGGAGGAATAGACATAACTGAGACAGCTCTGGAATTTTTAAAATAAATAAAACAAGAGAATTTTTTTCTCTAGGCATCATTACTGGGCACCAATATTTTCTTGCCAGAGTTATGCAGAAAAGTAAAGAAAGTGTGTAGTTCTTTCTCTGTGTATTCGGAAGCCACAACTATCTTCTATCCATAAAGGCCAATCAATCTCATCAGCTATGTCAGGAGCCCTCTTGACAGATCCATGTTCCAGGAAACATCTGTGGTCTGAGAGAAAGCCAGAATCTCAGCATTATTGAATTAGAATCTTCCCTGTCACCAAGAGAATCGGAGAGGCTTACAAACATAGCATTCTTGTGGAAGCACATTAGTGTTTCATTGCCAAGTGAATTATTTGCAGTGCCTTCAATAAAAGAGGTCAATCATCTGGTATCTGGCATTTAATTATCGACTCAACTTGAAAGCATTTGGATGGCAAATTCTAAAATGTCAGTTGCTTTTTATTCTAGCCTGATTTTCATTTCTTCTATATACCTTTAAGTCCCTCCAAGCCTAAATCCCTTTACTCTCAGTTCTCTACCCAGGACTAAATTTGCATTCAATAGGTACAACTTTGATAATATTTTTATAGTACTAGAACATGAAACAAATTGGGAGATAAATCAAATCTTTTTAACTTTAATAAAGGAGACACTGCCCTTTGTTGCTTTACTTTTTTTTTTAATGTCCACTGTTTTGTTGTTGGATTTAGAGAACCCTAACAGTTCTTAATTAAATTTAAGGCAACTTCTCTAGGTAAATCATTGTAAATCTACCTAATGCCATCTTTTGTTTTCCTTTTTAAAGAGCATGATTTCTGGAATTAGATCTGGATAGTATTGACCTAGTTTAATTTTTTTTATTAATTAGCATTTTTCTCTCTCATATTTCCTTTTCTACCCTTCTCAATTGAATAAAGAAAAAAGGAAATATTCATAACAAATATGCAGTCAAGTAAAGTAAATTCCCTTCTTAACTATGTCCAAAAGTTTATTTTATATACTGCATTTTTAATTCATCAAGTCTCTTTCAGGATGTGGGTAGTACATTTTATCTTTAGACATCTGGAGCTATAGCTTATCAATACACTGATCAGAGTTCTAATTTTTTTTTACATTGCTATACATATTTTACTTTATTTACTTTTTTAAATTTTTATTTAGAATATTTTTAATGGTTACATGATTCACGATCCCCCCCCTTTTTCTTCCTCCCTCCCAAAGCTGTCAAGCAGTTCCACTGGGTTATGCATATATCATTGTTAAAAACCCATTTCCATTTTTTCATATTTGCAGTAGAGCGATCCTTTAACATCAAAACCTTAATCACACCCTTATCACACTACATGATTGATCATGTCTTTTTCTAATGCATTTCTGTTTCCACAGTTCTTTCTCTGAATGTGGATAGCGTTCTTTCTCCCGAGTTCCTCTGGATTGTCCTGGGTCATTGCATTGCTGTTAGTAGAAAAGTATATTACATTTGATTATGCCATAGTATCAGTCTCTGTGTACAATATTCTCCTGGTTCTGCTCCTTTCACTCTGCATCAATTCTTGGAGGTTGCTCCAGTTCACATGGAATTCCTCCAGTTCTTTATTCCTTTTAGCACAATAGTATTCCATCATCAACAGATACCACAATTTGTTCAGCAATTCCCCAATTGATGGACACCCCCTCATTTTCCAATTATTTTGGCATGACTAAGAGCGCAGCTATAAATATTTTTGTACAAGTGTTTTTCCTTATTATCTCTTTGGGGTACAAACCCAGCAGTTGTATGGCTGGGTCAAAAGGCAAGCAGTCTTTTAAAGCCCTTTGGGCATAGTTCCAAATTGCCTTCCAAAATGGCTGGATCAATTCACAACTCTACCATCAATGTGTTAATGTCCCAATTTTGCAAAATCGCCTTCAACATTAATCACTTTCCTTTGCTATCATATTGGTAAGTCTGGTAGGTATGAGGTGGAACCTCAAAGTTGTTTTAATTTGTATTTCTCTAATCAGGAGGAATTTAGAACACTTTTTTCATGTGCTTATTGATAGTTTTGATTTCATCCTGTGAAAACTATCTATTTATGTCCCTTGTCCATTTGTCAATTGGGGAATGACTTGATTTTTTGTAGATTTGACTTAGTTCCTTATATATTTGGTAAATTAAACCTTTGTCATGTGGAAAGGGAATTCTTTGTTCCCTTTGTCTATTCTGAGTTTACACTTGTGAAAGGGAATCCTTTATTCCCTTTGCCTAGTTGGAGTTGACACTTTGGTTGCTTTTGATTGAATCAACAAAAGCTTGAACTAGGTGAAGGAGCTAGCAAACCACTTAGAGAATTCATACCCTCAGAAACGCAATCAGCCAGGAATCTGTGAACCCTTTTAATGAGTTCTCACCTCTCCAGAAGGTGAGATTTAGAAAATTCACACCCCTAAGTGTGAATCTTTTTGATGAAAACTTAACTTTCAGAAGGTGAGAAGGTGATTCCACAGACACTGTCTCCCGGGGAAGTACTAGATGATTTGGAGACTGTGATTGGCCCTTGCGAAAAGAGGAAGGGACAAGAAGCCACTATAAAAGGCCCTGAATTTCTGGGGCTAAGTAAGTCAACTCCAAGAAGGAAGTCAGCTTCAAGAAGGAGTTGGACTTTAAGAGGGAAGTAAGCTTCAAGAATAAGAGTGGCTCAAGGAAGAAAGTCAACCTCAGGAATCACCTTCAGCTCAAATCATTGTTTTGACCTGCCTCTTAGAGAGAACTTGGGTGAGTGGATAACTGGCTTTCCCTTCTGGTTGAAGGTCAACATATCCTGGCTGAGTTGAGCACCAAAGCAATATTTACTTTGTCAGGCTAATGTCTTCTCTACCCTTTTGTATTTCTCTCCTTTCACTCTTTCCACCTCTTTCGTAAATAAAAGCTATTAAAGTCATTTTGAATTTGAGCAATAATACTTTGAATCAGCAACTACCACTATTATTTATAATCTTCATATATTTTAGTCAAACAATTAAAATTTAATTCTTATAGTCAGAGAGTTTTGTTATAAAAATGTTCTCCCAGTTTGTTGATTTCCTTCCAATTTTGGTTGCATTGGTTTTGTTTGTAACAAAACCTTTTTAATTTGATATAATCAAAGTTATTCATTTTACATTTTTGCAATGTTCTCTATCTCTCACTTGGTCTTAAATTCCCTAAAATTTTTTGAGGTTGTTATTGTAGAAACTATTCCCTGAATTCTACTTAATTCACACTATATCAGTTCATATAGGTCTTCCCAGGTTTCTCTGAAACCATTATTGGTCTGATTTTGTAGACCCCAGAGATCTTCTAGTCCAATTTCCTTATTTTAAAGATATGGAAACGGAAACCCAGAATGGTGACATGATATGCCCATTGTTAAAGAACTACTTAGTCACTTGTCATTTTCTCCATCCCTCCCTACTATACACATATTTTTTTCAAATCTGGCTTTGAGAACTTTTAACCAAATTAATACTATCATACTTGGGAAAGGATACATCCAGTGCTCTGTGACCCCAATCTCTTTTCTTGCTTCCCTGTCTAAAACACTCCTTGACTATTTTTTCCTATGTGTATTATCTTCTTGTATTAAAATGTAAGCTCTTTGATGGCAGAAATGGTCTCATTTCTTTTTATATATGCAGCAATGCTTGGCATTTTTTTATCCCCCACTAAGTCATCATTATAACATTAAAAGACTCTTTGTTTTGCAAAAGTGCCTTAAAATATTGTCTTATTTGATCATCACAACCTTGAAATAGGATTTATTATTCCCATTTCATTGGTGAGGAAATTGAGACACAGACTTGCTCAGGTCAAACTGCTGGTAAACACTTGGGGAAACCTAGGCAGTTCCGTGGGTTGAGAGCCAGGCCTAGAAATGTGAGCCCAATTTCAAATGTGGCTTCAGACACTTCTTAGCTATGTGACCTTAGGCGAGTCAGTTGACCCTAGCCCTTACTGCTCCCCTTGGAACCAATCCACAATATTGATTCTAAGATGGAAGGTAACGATTTTTTTTAAGATGCACTTGTTTTGGCGGGGCAGCTGGGTAGCTCAGTGGATTGAGAGTCAGGCCTAGAGACGGGAGGTCCTAGGTTCAAATCCGGCCTCAGACACTTCCCAGGGCAAGTCACTTGACCCCCATTGCCCACCCTTACCACTCTTCCACCTAAGAGCCAATACACAGAAGTTAAGGGTTTTAAAAAAAAGATGCACTTGTTTTCTTTTGCCTAATCTGTTCTGATTTTGTTTCATTTTTTTAGTTCAATCCAAAATCAGCTTTGTAATGGACCCCATAGAAAGAAGCTTCAGGAACTGTACCCATTTTTACACTTTTTCAAGAAAATAAGGAAGCAAAAAAATAAGTATAAAACTCATATCAATCTGAGTTTAATAGAAATAGCTGTTTCTATTAGTGGAAATCCATTTGAGTTTTTAGGGCAAAGACAAAGTAGATATCTTATGTGCTTCACCACTTTAAGAAGACCCCTTTCTTCTTTATAAAAGCCTACATTTACAAAAGAGATGAGTTAGGAGGGGTCCTTACAAAGGAGCCTAAATTTTACAGAAGAATACACTGTAGGGTTCCTTTAAAAAGCCAACTTCCCCGGAGCATTTGAAATTGATTTTTTTATATAAAAATTCATTTCACAATCTTTTCATAACATATTTATTGCATAAAAAGGAACTCTGGATATAGAAAAGTATACCTAATTGCATTATTCTGATACATATATACACTTATACATATATATGAAAAATGTGTGTTCACATACACATATATGTGCAGATAGATAAGCATGTTAATAATATATGTTGATAGTGGGAGACCAAGATCTAGTTAATGGATTTCTTTAAGAAAAGGAAGTTTAATGAAGGAATAGGTCATGTCATATTGCTGAAAGCAACTTACACATAAATTAACTCACTAAATCAGTACCTGAGTGAATGCATTTCAATGGATTCAATGTGTAGTTGCCCATTAAAGGATTGGACCTGGAGTTAACAAAACCTGGGTTTGAATTCTGCCTTTGGCATTTATAGGCTGAGCAAGTCATTTAACATACTGCTCCATCCCTTAGCCTCAGTTTTCTTGTCTATAAGATGAAAAGGTTAAACTAAATGACGTCTAAGTGCCCTTCTAACTCTTAGCCTATGAATCTCTGGTTCTCTAAACAGAGATTAAATATTTGATATGTGTAAGGCATTGCATAAAGAATGAATAAATGAATGAATGAGTATTGATGGCAACCCATTTATTTGGACCTTTAAGATTTACATAGCACTTTCCCCAGGACAATCCTGTTAATCAATGGATCAACCATTAAATTGGTCATTGAAACAAAATAAAAACCATAATCAGACAGTCAAAAGTATTTTTTAAGTATTTTCTTTGTGCTGGACTGTAGGTGCTGTGTTAAGTGAGTTTGTATCCTGCCTCAGATACTTCCTAGTTGCATGGCCCTTGAGAAATCATTTAATTTCTCTCAGCCTCAGTTTCCTCACCTATAAAATGGAGATAATAATAGCATGTTGTTGCGGAGATCAAGTAAATTAAGATGTGTAAATTGCTTTACACCATATAAATACTGGCTATATTATCATTATCATTAGGGATAGTGGAGGTGGTAGTAGTCGAGGTTTGCAATGAACTATGGAATTGAAGTCAGAGGAATTGGGTTCAAATCTCATCTCTATTTCTGAGTACATAAATTACCTTAAACAAATTATTCTATAAAATAAAGGAGATAGGAGTTCTGGAGACTAGGTGTTATTGAAATTATGAGCACAGTATAAGAGCAGAGTTTTGTAAGGATGCCATGCAAGCCAGGTCATTTTGGAATTTGGCAATTAGAACATTGAGGAAGCAGGACCAGTGACCGTTGGTGAGAAGCAAAGGGTTCTGGGACAGAAGAGCCAGAAGAAGCAGCTTTAGAGGGAAGCCAAGGCAGGGAGGAGGTTGTATATTGGCTGTGTGACCCTCTGAAGTGAGCCCTGGAGGTTTTTCCTCAGACTTTCTAAAAAGACTTGCAGTTACTCTCAAGTTATACTGGTTCCTAAAGTTCATTGAATATCCAAAGACAACTTTCAACAGATTTGGGCTTCCGTGGAGGAGCCAATCCCTGGACCCCATTTGTCTTGGGCTTTGCCCCACAATATTCCCTTTTGAATCTAATATCATTCATAGTTTAGAAATATAATCTTGAGCTTGGGACAGTGAAGCTGTGTTCGGGGGACATGAAGATCAGATTCTCAGGGTCTGAATCTCCGTGGGTACCTGATGTAGTCAAGGACTGGGAGAGCTTAAGAAATTACCCTGCAAGGGGCAGCTGGGCAGCTCAGTGGATTGAGAGTCAGGCCTAGAGACAGGAGGTCCTAGGTTCAAATCTGGCCTCAGACACTTCCCAGCTGTGTGACCCTGGGCAAGTCACTTGACCCCCATTGCCCATCCTTACCACTCTTCCACCTAGGAGCCAATACACAGAAGTTAAAGGTTAAAAAAAAAAGAAAAAAAAAGAAATTACCCTGCACCCTCTTTCCTGTGAACCCCATCTCCATTTCCTTGTTATCTGGTCCTAAAATAAACCCTTTAGTTCTCTAGTCAGATCTGCATGTAACCTATTGGTGGGAGGCTGAGTGAGAGGATTAAGGAAAGGAGGCAGGCTGACTTCCATTTTAAGCCTGAACTTCAGCAGAGAAATAGGGAGAGGCTTCTGTGTGCCCTAGCGGCACCGACATCTTATCAGGGTTACACTCATTTCCCCTTGAGGGGACAACATTTCTTTATCTCCTATACCCTGGCATAAGTAATAGGGATCCCGCATTTTCTCAGGAAACCCCATTTTGTCTCCCAGTAAGGAGAGATGCAGAGAGGGAGGAGAGACCCTTATACATCTTTCTAGTGGATTACCAACTACACCCCAAACCTCTTAATCACCCCCCTTCTTACAGTTTTTATATACTTAAAAAGAAAAAACATAATTGAGACGTTCAATTTTTTATTCTATATGCATAAATATTAACTTTATTCAATACTTTAATGATTATTTATTTGTATTGATTCATATTGATTTATTTTTATAAATTTCATTTAAAATTTAATTAACATAAATAATATTTGCTTTGTTTTTATTTATTATAATTGAATTGTTTTTATATTTTACTCAGAATATAAACAGTTTCGTTCAGAACAAATATATATATAAACATTTTCTATAATATATGTCCTATTACAATATTTACTGGAAAGACAGAGACTAGCAATCAGAGGGACAACATGGGCAACAGCCCCTTATGTGTTCCAGTAGAACAGTGATTCCCAAAGTGGGTGTCACCACCCCCTGTTGGGTGCTGCAGTGATCTAGGGGACATGGTGATGGTCACAGGTGCATTTATCTTTCCTATTAATAGCTATTAAAATTTTAAAAATAATAATTTCCAGGAGTGCTAAGTAATATTTTTTCTGGAAAGGGGGCGGTAGGCCAAAAAACTTTGGGAACCACTGCAGTAGAATATAAGCTCCTTAAGAGGAAAACTTGCTTTGCTTTTTCTCTTTTAGCCCTGGATTCTAACATAGTGCCTAACACAGAGTAAGTACTTAAATTTTCACTGGTTTGAACTGATTAGAATGGAATGGTTACTGAAATTGCTGGAGACAGTAAAAGGGGGTACTGACCTCAAGGAGTCTATGTCACCCTAGGGGAGATACATTGTGTACACAAATTAATGATAACACAAGACAGAATATGATGGAAACAAAGAAGAGATAGAGGAGGCAACATGGTACAATAGAAAGATTACTGCTTCTGGAGTTCAAGAACATGGGTTCATATCTTGCTTTTGATACTACATGTGAAAGAACCAATCATTTAACCTCCTTAGGCCCTTTTTCAACCTTTGTAAAATTAGGAAATTGGACAAGGAAGTCTCTTGGGTCCCTTCTAACTGCTCTTAATTCATGATCCTATGATATCCACCAAACAAAGAAGTACTCTAGGAAATTGGACAGGGGACAGAACATTTCCATCTGAGGTAATCACACTTTGGAAGATATGACTCAGTTTTGCAGGAAGAGATATATTCTAAAAGCTGAAAATAAGAAGGATTAGAATGTAATCTTATTGAGGGCAAAAATCACAGCTTTTGATGACAGATATGTCTGAGAAACAGTGAGAACACTGACCTAGGATAGGAAAAGGGTGTTTGGCTTTACTTAGAGTTTATGTACGCCTATTATTAATAGACTGTCTCCTGTCTAGTAAAAATGTCTCCTCTCCACAAAAATATGTCTCAGTTCCTTCTACATGATGGAAAACTGCTGTATACACCATCATCCTCAAAAGCTTGCACCTGGGTCCTGCTCCAGCGTAAGAGGTACAAAAAACAGTAATTGATGGAGTCACTGGAGTGCAAAGAATAGCAAGAGAGCTTTAACAGTGCCTCAGCCAACAAAAGAATCATCAGTGCTGAAAATAAATGGGAGAACTAAGAATAAAGAACTTGTTGAGGAATTTTTGGAACTGTAACATCTCATCTACTTCCTGCTTGTGGTCAAACTGTAGCATAACTTCATCTTGGAAGGGACAAACTTGGTTCTTTTCAGAATAATTGTATGTCATTTGTTTGGGGAACATTTGAGCACCAATCCCATCTCAGTCTTACAGAAGTTACTGCCAAAACAGGGAAGAGAGTCACTTCTAACAAGATGATTGAGTTTTTCTGATGCACTGGGGCCAATTGTGTTCTCAAAGATTTTGGTCATGGATGTGATCCTCAATCCTGCGATTTCTTCCTTTATATTGCTTCTGGTTTTGGTCATTAGAAGACACTGGATTTTGAGGTATTCTGTTTTCACTCCCTAAGAACCTAATCTGTAAGGTGAAATGGAATCGTTATCCTCTTTCAGGTCGAGTATATTTCTAGAAAGGCTGTATTCCACCATCTCAGCAACGGAAATCACCATAAATTATTATTTGTGGATATGATACAATATTATTATTGTTGAAGAAGAATTATGAGGAATTCAGAAAAATATAAAAAATTAATATGAATAGATACTAATACACATACTCTGGTTAAACAGTTTTAGTTTTAGGTTAAATTACACTAAGGGTAACCAAAAGCAAATATATATGTATGTGTGTGCGCGTGTGTGTGTGTACATATGTGTATATATGTCAAAAAACACATATACATTTACTATATATATATACCATATATACATATACTACAACAGCATAAAAGAAAAGGTCACTAAAAGAAAGTTAAATTCTGAATAACTGAAATACTAGTAATGCCTAAAAAAGATAATGAAATATACTTCTCTCCTCTTGACAGAGAGACAGGAGACTATTAAGGCTGAATAGTTAGGATATAAGACTAGTCACTGTACTAGTTGTTTGTGCAAACTGTTTTCTTGGTTACAAATCAGAGTTCAGTTTAGGAAGGAAGGTAGGGGCACAGGGAAAGAGTGGCATTTCTCATTTCTCATTTCTTTTTTTTCTTTTCTTTTTTGAAAACTGAATCTCCCTATCTCACCTAGGCTCAAAGTACAGCAGCCCCTGACAGCCCATTCCCATTGTTACTACTCAGTCTGGAAGTTTTGACCTATCTGTTATGGATATGAGCTGGTTTATCCCTATCACACAGCCTGGTGGCCTCTGCTCCCAAGATTTTATAATATTGATGCCAGACTTAATTAGCTAAGTGTACTGTAGTTTAGAATTTCCAGTTTCACGCAGTCTACCTGTCTTAGTCTCCTCATAGCAGGGGTTATAGGTACATACCAACCAATCCAGCAGAAGGTGGTATTTTTTAGAAATAACTGTGATGTAATCGAAATCACCAATAAAATTTATTTTAGTAAAACAAGGAGAAAAGAAAAAGTGTTGGTTTCAGAGTGAAGACATGCAGGTTTCAAATCCTTACTGCCACATCATTTAGCAAGTACTAATCTGTTCTTATTAATGGTAGTGCTTAAAGTGCCTATCTCACAGGGTTTTACCAGTGTTTAAATTATGTAATGTATCAAAATGTAAAGCACTTTACAAGTGCTAAATTCTGGGTATTATTATGCTTATCATTATGGAGATAATATAATCATTACACTTTCAATTAAAGAACTAAACTTATGAGAACTGTTCTATTCAAAACTCAATGCTGGAATTAACTTCTAAAGTAACCCACACTTCCTCTGAGGTTGCAGCTGCTTAGTTGTTTTGACCAAATGCAGACAATTGCACAGCATCCTTGCTTCTCCTTTGAAGTCAGAAATTACTCTCTTCGTAATACTGTGTTAACAATCAGAGCTTTTGTGAATGCTTATGATCAACAATAGCTATAATGATTTCTTCTTTTCTCTTTCCTACTGGAAGAGATCATCAAAGTACTCTGGAAAAAATCAGCAGATGAATATTACTCCCAGTGATTGCCTTTTGAATATCTGTCCAAAGCTCAAGTAGAACACTAAGCTTACAATGCGAAAGACAGAGACAGAACAAGACAGAGACCGGGGCAGGATGTGAAGATGGGTCGAAGGAACTAGACATGTGTGGCCTGAAGAAGAGAAGAATAAAGAGGGATATGATAGTTCAGGTATTTCATAGACTGTCATGTGGAGGGAGAATGTCCTATTTGGCTGCATAGAACAGAACCAAGAGAAATGGATAGAAATTACAAAGATGCAAATTTAGGCCACTTATCAGGGAAGAATTTCCCCTTTAAAGCTGTCCAGAAATGGAATGGGTTGCCTTGGAAGATATGATCTTCACTGAGAGTCTTCAAACAAAAGCTTTTCATTTATCAGGTATGTTCTAGTGCGTGTTTCTTTCCAGGAAAGGGTTGAACTAGATGGCCTCTGAGGTCCCTTCCAATTCTATAAAGCTATGACAAAATGGAAGAGTTAGATAGATTTATTTTTTCTTAGAATTTATTTCCTGGTATCCCAGCCCCTCCTTCACACACACACACACACACACACACACACACACACACACACACACACTCCTTACAATCGAAGGCATCATCTGGAAAAGAATGTATGTATTAATTTATATCTTTCATGTTTCTCTTTTTTGGTCCACTTTCTGGAGGTGAACATTCACAAGTTATTCTTCAAATATTAAATCTGTAGCTGTATATAATGTTCTCTTGGTTCTACTTGTTTCAGTTAATTATCCCATGTAGTACTTTCCAAGTTGTTTTTAAAAATTAACATGCTTACAGTTTCTTAAGGTGCAATAATATTCTTTCACAATCACACACCAAAATTTATTTAGCCATTACCCAATTCATGGCCATCTCCCTGATTTCCAATTCTTTGTCACCACAAAGAGAGCTACTATAAATATTTTAGAGCATATAGGTTCTTTTCCTTTTTCCCTAATCTCCTTGGGAAATAGACCCAGAAGCTGGGGCTAAGGGTATACACACTTTTATAACGCTCTGGGCATGCTTCCAAATTGCTCTGCAAGTGGTTGGATCATTTCACAGTTCCACAAAATGTATATTAGTGTCTATACTTTTCCAATTCCTTCCAACACTTGTCATTTTGCCCTTTTGTTATTTTAACCAATCTGGTGTGTAAGATAATACCTCAGAATTATTTTGGTTTGCATTTCCCTAATTAGTAGTGATTTAGAGCATTTTTTCATATACCAGTATATGATTTTGATTTCTTCATTTGAGAACTATCTGTTCATATATTTTGCCCATTTATCAATTGAGAGATAGCTCTTTTTCCCATATATTTAACAAAGACATCCATATATTTCAGATGAGACCTCTGTCTGAGGGACTGTCTATGAAAATGTTTCCCATTTTTCATTTTTCTTCTAATCCTTGCAACATTTATTTTATTTGTGTAAAATCTTTTCAATTTAGTTTACTCAAAATGATCCATTTTACAACTCACAATGCTTTCCATCTTTTGTTTACTCATAAATTCCCATCCACGAATCTGATTGGTAATATGTTCCCTATTCTAATTTGCTTATGATATCTTTTTATTTTTAGATCTTGTATCTATTTTAATCTTATATTTAGTGAATGGTGTAAGATATTAGTCTATGCCTAATTTCTGCCAAACTACTTTCCAGTTGTATTAGAAAATTTTACCAAAAAGTGGTTTTTTTATCCTAATAGATCCCAATAGTTTATACCTTTGACAAAGCAAGGTTACTATAAACTTTTACTACTGTTTATTGTATATTTGTTCTATTCTACTGACCTACTTTTCTATTTGTTAGCTAATACCAGATAGTTTTGATAATCACTGTTTTAAATACAGTTTAAAATTCAGTACTGCTGAACTTCCTTCCTTTAATTTCCTCCATTATTTCTTAAATATTCTTGATTCAAATGAATTTTGGATTTTTTCTAGCTCAATAAGATAACTTTTTTGGTAATTTGATTTGAATGGCATTGAATAAGTAGATTACTTTGGTAGGATTGTCATTTTAATTATATTAGCTCTGCCCTTCCTTGAACAATTACTGTTTCTCCAATTATTTAGATCTGACTTTATTTGTGTAAAAAGTGATTTATAATTATCTCTGTGTAATTCCCGGATTTGTTTTAGCAGGTGTATTTCCAGGTGTTTTATTCTATCCAAGTGATTTCAAATAGAGTATTTCTATCTCTTCTTTTGCTTTTTAAAATTTTAATTCCCTTCAAATAAATGTAAAAAGTTTCCAACATTTTTCAAAGAATATTGAGTCTCAAATTCTCTTCCCCTCTCCCCTCTTCCCTTGATATGGTAAGAAATCTCATATGGATTTTACATGTGGAAGTTCTAAAACATTTTTCCATATTAATCCTTTTGTGGAAGGAAATTAAGATAGAAAAAAATTAAGAAAATGAAAAAAGTTTGCTTTAGTCTAGATTCAGATTCAGTTCTATTTCTCTGAGAGTAGATGACTTTTTTTTTCATGAGTCCTTTGGAATAGTTTTGGATCACTATATTGCTGAGAATAACTATTCACAGTTGTTCATTGTAAAGTATTATTGTCACTATGTAAAATATTCTCCTGGATCTGCTTATTTCATTCTGCTTCAGTTCATATAAGTCTTTCCATGTTTTTCTGAGATGATCTTGCTTGTCATTTCTTATAGCATAATAGTATTTCATTACAATCATATAGTATGATTTACTCAGCCATTCCCCAATTTATCGGTATCCCCATATTTTCAAAATCTTTGCCCCCCTAAAAAACTTCCCTGCTTTGAATATTTTTGCACAAATAAGTCCTCCCCCATCCTTTTTTTTTATTCCTTTGGGATACAAACCTAGTAATGGTATTTCTGGGTCAAATGATATATACTATTTAGAGCCCATTATGCACAGGTCTAAATTAATCTCCTTAATGATTCAATCAGTTCACAACTCCCCCAACAGTGCAATTGTGTTTCAACTTTCCCATAACGCCTCCAAGTTTTGTTATTTTCCTTTTCTCTGTATAAGCAATCTGTCAGATTTAGGGCATTTTTGCATGTCTATATAGAGCTTAAACTACTTTGAGAACTATCTGTTCATATCTTTTGACCATTCATCAATTGGAGAATGGCTTAAATTCTTATAAATTCATTTCTTTATGTATTTGAGAAATAAGGACTTGACATAGAAAAAATGTTGGCACCATTAAGATTATCATGTATTACTTTCCATCCTATTTAAACATGTTTATTTTCTGACTTCCACTTTCCCTATTTACCCACTTTTCTATCCTCCCCCATCTGCCTTCTCTTATCCCCTTCCCCTCCGACTATCCTTTGGATAAGATAGCTTTCTATACCTAGTAGTTTGTGTATTTTCTTCCCTCATTAAGCCAATTCTGATAAGAGTTTCACATATTCTTCTACCCTCCCCATCTTCTCCTCTGCTGTAATAAGTTCTTTTATGCCTCTTTTATGTGCAATAATTTACTCCATTCTATTTCCCTTCCCGTCCTCCCAATGCAATCATCTTTTTCATGCCTCAATTTAATTTAATTTTTATATCACCCAATCATATTCAACTCATACCCTCATCCTCTATCTAGATATACTCCTTCTAACTGCACTAATAATGACAAATTTCTTTGGCATTACACGAATCATTTCCTGGGGATGTGCATGATCTAATCTTATTTTTTTTAAACCCTTACCTTCCATCTTGGAATCAATACTGTGTAAGGGCTAGGCAATGGGGGTTAAGTGACTTGCCCAGGGTCACACAGCAAGGAAGTATCTGCGGTCATATTTGAACCTAGGACCTCCCATCTCTAGACCTGGCTCTCAATCTACTGAGCCACCCTGCTGCCCCCAATCTAATTTTATTGAATTTTTTTTTATTTCACTTTCCTGTTTATCTTTTTATGATTCTCTTGAGTCTTGTATTTGAGAGTCAAATTTTTCATTCAATTCTGGGCTTCTCATCAGGAATGTTTCAGTGTCCTTTATTTCATTAAATATCCATTTTCCCCCTTAAATATTATGCTCACTTTTGCTGGGCAAGGGATTCTTTGTTGAAATCCTAAATCCTTTGCCCTCTGGAATAGCATATTCCAGGCCCTCCGATATTTTAAAGTAGAAGCTGCTAAATCTTGTCTTATCCTGACAGTGACTCCATATTTGAATTGTTTCTTTTTGACTGCTTGCAATATTTTCTTCTTGACATGGAAGTTTTAAAAATAAAATAAAAAATATATACATGTATCATTGTTCAACACCTATTTCCATGTTATTCATACTTGTAGTAGAGTAATCTTTTAATGCCAAAACCCTAATCATATCCATATCAAACTACATGATCAATCATGTGTTTTTTTTCTGCGTTTCTGTTCCCATAGTTCTTTCTCTGGATGTGGATAATGTTCTTTCTCATAAGTTCCTCTGGATTGTCCTGGGACATTGCATTGTTGCTAGAAGAGAAGTCTATTACATTTTATTTTGCCATAATATATCAGTCTCTGTGTATAATGTTCTCTTGGTTCTGCTCCTTTTGCTCTGCATCAATTCCTGGAGGTCTTTCCAGTTCACATGGAATTCCTGTCGTTCTTTATTCCTTTTAGCACAATAATATTCTATCACCAACAGATACCACAGTTTTTTCAACCATTCCCCAATTGATGGACACTCCCTCATTTTCCAAATTTTTTGTCACCCAAAGAGCACAGCTATAAATATTTTTGTACAAGTCTTTTTCCTTATTATCTCTTTGGGGTACAAACCCAACAGTGGTATGGCTGGTTCAAAAGGCAGGCAGTCTTTAAAAACCCTTTGCGCATACTTCCAAATTGCACTCGAGAATGGTTGGATCAATTCACAACTCCACCAGCAATGTATTAGTGTCCCAATTTTGCCACATCGCCTCCAACATTTATCACTTTCCTTTGCTGTCATATTGGTCAATCTGTTAGGCGTGAGGTGGCACCTCAGAGTTGTTTTAATTTGTATTTAATAAGGAGGGATTTAGAACACTTTTTCATGTGCTTATTGATAGTTTTATTTCATTCTGTGAAAACTGCCTATTCAAGTCCCTTGACCATTTGTCAATTGGAGAATGGCTTGATTTTTTCATTGAAGGTTTGATTTAATTCCTTATATACCTGGGAAATTAATCTTTGTCAGTCAGTTTTGTAATAAAAATGTTCTCCCAGTTTCTTAATTTCCTTCTAATTTTGGTTGCATCGGGATTTTTTTGTATAAAAACTTTTTAATTTGATGTAATCGAAGTCATTCATTTTATATTTTGTAATGTTCTCTATCTCTTGCTTGGTCTTAAATTCCTTCTTTTCTCACTGATCTTTGTTCACCTAATTAATTTGTGATTTCACTCTTTGTATTTAAATCACTTAACTATTTTGAATTTATTTTGGTACAGGGTGTAAGATGTTGGCCTAAGTCTAATTTCTCCCATACTGTTTTCCAATTTCCCCAGCAGTTTTGTCAAATAGGGAGTTCTTGGCCCCAAAGCTGGGATCTTTGGGTTTATCAAATACTAACTTTGCTGAGGTCATTTACCTCTAGTCTATTCCATTGATCCACCCTTTTGTCTCTTAGGCAGTACCATATTGTTTTGATGACCACTGCTTTATAGTACAGTTTAAGATCTGGCCCCTATATTTCACTTTTTTTTCATTATTTCCTTTGACATTCTTGATCTCTTATTCTTTCAGATGAACTTTGTTATAATTTTTTCTAATTCTATAAAAATGTTTTTGGTAGTTCCTATTCTGGTTTTTAATGTATGAATATATTCATTTGTGTGTGTGTCTCCTTTACCAAGCTGTTGACTCTTTTTCACTTATTTTTCTGTATAACTCATATTTCTTTTCCCAATTTTTCCTTTGCCTCTCCAATGTCTAAAATCCTTTTGTGCTTCTTCATTAAAACTTTTGATGCAGTATTATTGACTATTTTCTTCTGAGTTTGAGTCTACCCTGTCACCCAAATAACTTTCTATATTGTTTCTTTTGTTGTTGTTGTTTGCTCATTTGCCTGCCTTTTTCTTTTAGTTGAAAAAAATTGCTAATGTTGGGCTCTGTAACTATGGTTAAGGGAGCACTGTTCCAAGCTTCAGGTTCTTTGTGCAGCTGCCTTCAGAGCTTGCACTGGGAATCTATCTGCTTTCAGTTCTTCCAAGGTTGAATGATATAAAGAAATGTGTGTTTAATATTCTTCTGGCTATGCTCTCATCATGAGTAACCAAAAGCACCCTTTGACCTCTCAGAACTGTGACCAGTCATCGGTTCTCCTGTGACTGCACATGTTGGTATATGCTGGTCCTCCTCCTCACCTAGTGATTGCACCACAGGACAGTGATCTTGTTCTGATTACAGGCAATGTGTCAAGACTCTTACACCCTAGAACCAGCAAAGGAACCCCTATAATCTCCTTCTGATCAGTTGCTAAACCCCTATTGCCATCTATGGTTGAGAGTTCCACTATCCTTGACTTCTGCTTTAGTTGTGCCCAAGTCCTGTTGCCTTGATGGGGCCTACCCTGATGCACTGCACTCCACTTCTATTCCATGGACTAGATCCCTTGTGCTGGCCTTCTAAGTTGTTTTGGGCTAAAAAATTACTTTACCTTGTCTTTTCATGAGTTATGCTGCTCCAGAATTCATTTTAAGGTACTATATCATTGCTTTCTTTTTAGGGTAATTGGTAGCAATTGCAGTCCTTGTACTTTCTCTACCATCTTGGCTCCTTTCTCTCTCTTCTTGAATGACTTTGTTAGGAATATATAAAAAATGCTGATCATTTAAGTGGGTTTATTTTATATCCTTCTTCTTTGCTAAAATTACTAATAGTTTCAGCTAACATTTTAGTTGAATCTGTAAGATTTTCCACATTTTCAATATCATCTCAAAAAAGGTTTTATTCTTCCTTAACATTCTGATTCCTTTCATCTCTTTTTCTTCTCTTGTTGATATTGCTAGAATTTCTAATATCATGTTAAATAATAATTGTGATATTGCACATCCTCGTTTCATTCCTGATCCTGATTCCTGATTAGGAAATTTTCTAGTTTATCCCCTTACAAATGGTTTTAGGTAGATGATTTGTATTATTTTAAGAAAAACTCCCTTTATACCTCTGCTTTCCAGTGTTTTTGAGAGGAACAAATGTTGTATTTTATCAAAAGTTTTTTTCTGCATCTATTGATGTACTGATGATTTTTATTATTTTTTATCAATATCATCATTTATATTGATACTTTTCCTTATACTCAACCCATCCCTGCATTACTTACAAAATCCTATTTGGTTACAATATATAATCTTTGTGACACATTATTGTGGTTTCCTAGCTAGCATTTTATTTAGGATTTTTAGATCCATAAACATTAATAAAATTGGTCTATAATTTCCTTTCTTTGTTTTTGTCTTTTCTAGTTTAGGTATCAGTGCCATATTTGTTTCATAAAAGGAGCTTGAAAAAGTTTCTTCTTTGCCAATTATTTCAAGTAATTTATTTAATATTGGAATTAAAGGATCTTTAAATGTTTGGTAGAATTCATTTCTGGATCCAGCTGGTCCTGATGCATTTTATAAAAGGTCTCTTTTATGGTCATTATGGTCTCTTCAATTTCTTTTCTAAAATAGGTTTATTTAGATACTTTAATTCCTCCTCTGAAAGTCAAGGCATTTGGGATTTTTGCGAGTACTCTTCCATTTACTTGTGTTATTAAATTTGTTGGCATATAATTGAGCAAAATGATTCCTAATAATTGTTTTAATTTCATCTTCATTGGTGGTATGTTCACCCTCTTCATCTTTAATATTAGTGATTTGGTTTTCTTCTCTCTCTTTTTAAAAACATATTAACCAATTATTTACCTATTTTGTTGATTTGTTTTTATAAAATCAGTTCCTAGATTTACTTGTTAATTCAATGGTTTCCTTACATTCACTTTTGCTAATCTCACCATTAATTTTTAGGATTTCTAAATTTTATATTTAGTTGGGGATTTTTAATTTGTTTTTTCCGTTTTTTCTATTTTATTCCCAATACATTGTTCTATTCTTAATCTATTTTATTAATATAAGAACTTAAAGATGTAAATGGTCCTCTAGTCACTGTTTTTGCTATATCTCACAGGTTTTTGGTATGTTGTCTCATTACTATCATTCCTTTTAATGAAATTATTTGTTGTTTCTATGACATGTTCTTTAAGCCAATCATTGGTTGATCTCAGAAGTTTTTATTACACATTCATTAAGTTTTGATTTCTTTATCTGAAAATTGCCTATTCACGTTCCTTGCCCATTTATTGATTGGAGATTGGCTTGATTTTTTATACAATTGATTTAGCTCCTTGTATATTTGAGTAATTAGACCTTTGTCAGAGTTTTTTGTTATAAAGATTTTTCCCAGTTTGTTCTTTCTCTTCTGATTTTAGTTGCATTATTTTTGTTTGTACAAAACCTTTTTCATTTAATGTAATCAAAATTATTTATTTTACATTTTGTAATTTTTTCTAATTCTTGCTTGATTTTGAAATCGTTCCTTTCCCAGAGATCTAACAAGTATGCAATTCTGTGTTCACCTAATTTTCTTATATTTTCCTTCTTTATATTCAGGTCATTCACCCACTCTGAATTTATCTTGGTGTAGGGTATGAGACTTGATCGAAACCTAATCTCTCCCATATTGTTTTCCAATTTTCCCAGCAGTTTTTGTCAAATAGTGGATTTTTGTCCCAAAAGTTGGGCTCTTTGGGTTTATCAAAGACTGTTTTGCTGACATCGGTTACCTGAAGTCTATTCCATTGATCCATCCTTCTGTCTCTTAGCCAGTATCATATTGTTTTGATGACTGCTGCTTTATAGTATAATTTAATATCAGGTACTGCTAGGCCA
The DNA here is from genome assembly GCF_016433145.1 of Gracilinanus agilis. Taxonomy (NCBI): domain Eukaryota; kingdom Metazoa; phylum Chordata; class Mammalia; order Didelphimorphia; family Didelphidae; genus Gracilinanus; species Gracilinanus agilis. The sequence goes on from NC_058134.1 coordinate 86,514,028, forward strand.
CCTTCCTTCACATTTTTTTTCATTATTTCCCTTGATATCCTTGATCTTCTGTTCTTCCAAATAAACTTTATTATAGTTTTTTCTAAATCAGTAAAAAAGTTTTTTGGTAGTTTGATAGGTATGGCACTAAATAAGTAAATTAATTTGGGTAGAATGGTCATTTTTATTAGGTTAGCTCATCCTTCCCATGAGCAATCAATGTTTTTCCAATTGTTTAGGTCTAGTTTTAATTGTTTGGAAAGTTTTTTGTAGTTGTGTTTGTATAATTCCTCTGTTTGTTTTGGTAGATAGATTCCTAAGTATTTTATAATGTCTAGAAATTGAACAAGCCATTAAAGAACTCCCTAAGAAAAAAATTGTGAGGGCCCGATGGATTCACAAGTGAATTCTATCAAACATTCAACTAATCTTAATAGTATGCAAATTATTTGACATAATAAGCAAATAAAGAGTCCTACCAAATTCCTTTTTTGACACTAATGTGGTACTGATTCCAAAGCCAGGCAGACCAAAAGCAGAGAAAGAAAACTACAGACTAATCTTCCTAATGAACATAGATGCAAAAATCTTAAATAGAATACTAGCAAAAAGACCCCAGCTAGTGATCATGAGAGTTATCCATCATTATCAGGTGGGATTTATACCAGAAATGCAAGGATGGTTCAACATTAGGAAAACCTTCCACATAATTGACCATATCAACAAGCTAACAAACAAAAACCACATGATTATCTCAATAGATGCTGAAAAAGCCTTTGACAAAATACAATACCCATTCCTATTGAAAACACTAGAAAGTATAGGAATAGAAGGACCTTTCCTAAAAATAATAAACAGTATATATCTAAAACCATCAACAAGCATCATATGCAATGGAAATAATTTAGAATCAACTAAAAATCTAGTAGAAATAATCAACAACTTTAGCAAAGTTGCAGGATACAAAAATAAATGCACATAAATCATCAGCATTTCTATACATTTCCAACACATCACAGCAGCAAAATTTAGAAAGAGAAACACCATTTAAAAACTACAGATTCATTAAGATCACATTCCATGTCCCTTCTGATGGCCAATGATTTTTGTGTAGCACTTTGGCCATGATATAAAGTCAAAAATTGGCTAGTTAAAGCTAGACACTTTCAACAGTGAATCCAACACCCAAGTGTTTCCCTGATAAGAACTTGGGGACTTGGGATGCCTTTAAAGATGAGCGAGGAAACCATATACAATATAAGTCCCTGCTTAGGTTTGTTGAATAAGATTTGTTTGTGAAGATGAAGAGAGTATATAAGAGGTTTTCTTGTTTTTTTTAAGTAAGGGAAGCATTTATTGTCATCCAAACATAAAATGTTTTGCTTACTTTCTATAAGTATATCATAATACATGCATTTTATATGCTAGAGCAATTATTTAAATGGAACAGAATAAACAAAAGTACCTCTCTAAACTCTATCAGAAATGGACATTCTATAAGAACTGAGAAGGTTTCAATATCTAGAAATGAATGGCCAACTGGAGTTTCTCTGAGTTGGAGATAAAGCAGGGTAAGGCTATTCTGCCTGTAGATCTAGTCTTGGTCATTTTTGAGTATTCTAGAACTAAAGCTAGATCCATACCAGCCTAAGGCAAGAGAGGAGTGAGAAGAGCTATGTCTGAACTTCAATGATAGTGTGTGATTTTTAGCGTCAGCACTTAGCATACTCTAGACTTGTGTTGGCAAAGCCATGTTCTTATGCCCTACCATACCAGGGGCTGCTCCTCTCCCCCTCTCCATCATACCTGAGGTCAGTTTTTGCATACCTCACTCCTCTGTCCAGCAACCCAATGTGAGCTCCTCCTCCCTCTGCTTTCTGGGGTAACACAGACAACTTTAAGGTGCAGTTTGGGCACACAATCTCTAAAAGGTTCATCAACACTACTCTAGACCTATGTGGTTCTTCATCCTGCTACAAACTGGGCCATAAGCCATTTGTATAAAGACCTCTTAAGATTTGGCTGCTAACACAAGTCAGTTTATTTTTCTTAGACTTTTAACTCAAGGGCATATATCATACTGCATTTGTAGGATGCTTTGTTTCATTTAGTGTTCATTTTCATCTTGCCAAAATCTCTGCTACATAATGAAACTGAGCCCCAACCCTGGCTGATCCAGATATTTCATTTCATTATAGATAAGCCTTATCATTTTAATCTTCTATGGAACTTACAAGCACTGTCTGTACAGAGTTTACACTTCCTCCATTTCGATCAGATTTCCTTGCTAACTCTTCTCTATGCCTAACATTCTTCTCTCACTTTCATGTCTTTATATAAGTGCTATGTTCTCTCTCCTATAACCCCTACTATCTGGAATATACTCCCCCTTCACCTAAAACTCTAAATTCTTATTACCAGATATAAGTAATATACAAATTACTTAGTACCAGATACCATCACCTATGGTTTGCAAGATCATTCAGGTTTTTCCAATTATTAGGAGCTTTAGCCTCTGGAAATTACTTTGGAGTGTGTGTGTGTGTGTGTGTACTTAAATATATATATATATATATATATATATATATATATATATATATATATATATATACTTTGGATTTACCTATCTGAGCATTAATGACCAGTATGTAGCAACCTCCCTGGCCTACTTTGACTAGACAAAGTATACTCCCTGTTATGCTGGCCCTGCACCCTTAATACACCCAAGGAAATGTGGTTCAATAATAAAAGAATTTAGCACTCTGGCAAGAAAAAATAAATTGATTAGCTCCATGGTCTTTTCCCAGCTCTGCAACATCAGCCAAAAGTACAAGTTCTTTCATTATTGAGCTATGTTTCCCCAGTAGTAGTCAAGGTGAAGGGTGTTCTAGCCCAAGGGGACCAGGAGGGTCTGTTGCTAACCCCTGTTACTTATGCCCATACTGTATCTCCTCATTTAGAATACAACCTCCCTACGGTAAGAAAATGTATCATTTTTTATATTTGTATTCCTGGCATTTAGCACAACATCCAATGCAAAGAGTAATTTAATAAATGAATGTTGATTGTTGAAAGAGTAAACAATGGTAGACGCCCTGATAGAAGTGAAACATTTCCTTCAAAAAACCACAATTGTGGCACTAATGAATACAGATACATGAATTTTGAAGTCTTTGGTTGAGTGATATAATACAAACAGCCATTGTTTGTTTGCTTTTCCTTATGTCTTTTTCATTATTATTTATCAACTATGTACAAAATTTGGTTCTCTATGCGAGCGCAAGTGATGTTTAAAATAAAATCAAAGAAAACAAATGAGATGCCCAACTCATCTTGCATCTTGGACTCAGCAAAGCTATTTCATCCTCTTTCCCATATTGAATCAACATACTTTACACATACACATTTACACACACACATAGCTTACCCCTCAGGTCTGCCTTCTTTGTTATGACATGTTCAGGGATCTTGCTGTAGCTTATGGGTTTTTAAAATACCACCACAGGTGCTCAGAAGCACAATGCTCAAAGAATTCTTTAGTCAGTTTAGTGCTCAGTCTGTTTTTAATATTTATTGAAGTAAAACAGCTTTCTTCACATTTGCTCTCAGTAGGCAATGGTGTCACATCAACTTATGAAAACAAGTAGTCTGAGCATCTACTATGTGTACTGCACATCTGTGTGTGCACCTGACTCTGTAACAATAAAAGAAGAAACAGAAGACATGATCCCTGCTCTGGAAATGATATCCAACCTTCCAGAGAAGATAAAAAAACAAACATCAAACAGATGAACAATTATGGGAAACACTTGCAGAGTTTCAACGAGCAATAATTAATAAGATAGCATATCCTGAGTGTGGATGTGATGAGGGTAGAGCAAAGGAATAGAAATAAATACAAGTGAAGTCAATGATAAAAGATTTAGTAAAAGAGATGAATTTTGAGGTTAGCTGTAATAGTTGATGGGGTATGACACTGGAAAGGACAGGGAATTGTATCCCTGCCTGCCAAAATAGGGAGAGAAAGGATAGTGGGGGTGGGTGTTGGAGGGTGCTGCTAAGTGGCACAGTGGTAGAGCACTAGACCTGGAGTCAGGAGGATTCGAGTTCAAATCTGGCCTTTGATACTTCCTACCTGTGTGACCCTGGGCATACTTAACCCCTATTACCTAGCACGGGCTATTCTTCTACCTTGGGACGACTACATAGTATTGATTCTAAGATAGAAGGCAAGATTTAAAAAAAAAAAAAAGGATGTCAAGCAGATTAGCTTGGCTACAGTAGACAATCATTAGAAAGGAATTATGGGAAATAAGGATGATCACTGCAAAGTTAGGGCATCCTACAGTGTGACAAAGTGAAGAACTACAGGGCAAATAACTAGATGATAGGAACAAGTCTTGAGGGCAAAAGAAAAGCATTTGTGATGTACTGGGAAACAGTACTATGTCTGGAGTCAAAGAACCTATTTGGTTTTAAATCCTAACTTGGCCAGTGTGACCTTTGACTTATGGGTCTCTTTTCTCATTTCTGACATAGGGGAGATTGAACTAAATGCTCTCCACATACTGTGCTCCTTTGAGAGGGAATAATAAATTAGTTTCATGTTCTTCCTCTTCTTCCTTATCTTTCCTGCAGGAGCTCAGGATCAGTGGGCTGGGGCAGTAAGATCCTCATGTGCCATGAATAAGCACTTAAAGGGCAGTGGTCAGTATAGAAGAGGAATTGGTCTTACCTTGAGCCCTACAGATAGCAGGACAAACCAAGTGGGTAGAAACTATTGGGAGGCAGGTTTGGGCTCTAAACTATTAGCATTGTCCTAAAATTGAACAGGCTATTGTATCAGACTATAAATTACCTATCACTGGAGGTATTCCTCCTTTGGGAAAACGGTTAACCAGTTCTCTTCTCAGTTCCAAGATTCTTATGAGTTGTTCTTTCCTATACAAGAGGGGATTCCCTGACCATTATTTGGTCTTTCCAGAAGTATTTGTTGAGTACTTACTGTGTGCTGAAAGACAGAGAGGGAGGGAAGGAGGAAAGAAGGAAGGGAAGAGAAAAGAAGAGAAAAGAAAAGAGAAAAGAAAAGAAGAGAAGAGAAAAAAGAAAAGTTATTTTTGCTCTCTAACCATCTTACCCCTTTGGAAGCTTACATTGTAGCTGAGAATATAAATCATGGCCATATGAAACATCTAGGTTAAAACACAGGGAAGTTAGCAGGATATGCAAAGCATAAGCAAAGAAGTCATAAAAGGAAACTCACTTAGACCTCAGGCTAATAACATAAAGGATCATGGAAGAGGGCAGCTTTGAGCAGAACCTTAAAGGATGAGAGGAATTAGAATTATAATTCACAGTACTGAAGGGATAAAAACTACCACTTTTTCTGTCTTCTACCATATTGATAATTGATCATTATAATTACAACTAACCTTTACATAGCATTTTAAGATTTGCAAAATACTTTTCACATATTTCATTTGATCCTTACAACAACACTGTAAAGTAGGTGTGATTATTATATCCATTTTATAGGTGAGAAAAATCAGGCTGAAAGTGGTTAAATAACATGGCCAGAGTCATACAGCAGCTAAATGACTGAGGGAGAATTCAAACTTGGGTATTTATGACTTATTATAAATAATGAGATAATATTTGGGAAGTGCTTTGCAAAGTATTTGACACATTCTTTTGACACATAGTAGGTGCTTAATGAGTGCTTATTCTCTTTCCCTTTCCTACCTCTCTACTGATCTAAATTCAAGTGCAGTTCTCTATCCACTACTTAACTTACAGGAGATAAGCTTTTCTGAGCAGGCCCACCCCCTCCATTTCTAGGTGCAGCAAATACAGGGACAGAGGACAAATTAAGTCATTCCTAAACTTTGTCATTTGTAACTTATGAGCATCTCCTCAGACTAGAGCTGAGCAGTAGCACCACATACACCAAGTCAGAAGACTTGGATTCTAGTCCAAACCTCTTCTCTTATGTGCTGTGTGGCCTTGGCTAACTCAGGAGCCTGAGACCCCTTCCCACTATGAAATGAAGACAACAATATCTGACATGCTTACCTTATGGGGTTGTTATCAAAGCTGAAATGAGATAGTAAATGTGAAGGTGCATTGCAAACTGTTATAATTATACGCAGTTATGGATTTGGATTTGTTTTTATTCTTGTGTCTTCCTGATGTCTGCCTCCTCTCTCTTTGGTGCCTAACAATTTCTAATTGTTACCCCAGAGCAGTGTCTAACGATTTTTAATTCCTCTAGGATTGTATTCCCTCACATTGAGTATAGTATTTAAAGGAACTAAATAGATGATAGATATTATCATTATTATTCTATAAGGCTCAGAAGTGTATTACTAAGTTATAATCTGCAATCTGAGTGGTTGAAAGAGTTCCCCCAACAGTGGTTGTCTACACAGATGAACTCACATTTCCTTTAGGATCCCCATAATGTTCTCACTATGTTTCATGTATGGAAACTATGATTTGCCAACTAGATAATGAACACTTTGAAGATAGAGAGCAGGTTTTTTATTTCTCAAAGCTTCCAACAAAGTGCTGGACATATAATAAGTGTTTAATAGATATTCACTAATACAATAAATTACAGTAATAAAAATGAAAACAATCCTGAGAGGCAGGTGAATTCAGATTAAATGCAATAAACAAACTTAGTACCAAAGGACATAGAAAGGAACACCTTTCCCTCCTTTTGCTAGAAAGGAGGATGAATACAGGTATGAAAATTTGTTTAAGACTCAGCTGCTGTGCCTATCAGTCTGTTATGCATTGTCAATCAAGTACACATGAACTTTTATACTTAAGAGTATTTATAAGTACTTATGTATTTCTGGGCCAGGCATTGTGCTAAATCGTAGAGATACAAAGGAAGAGAAAAAATGTCTGTACTCCAGGAGCTTACATTCTGATAAGGGGGACAACTTGAATAGAAATAAGTTCATACAAGTCACAGACAAAGTAGACAGAAAATGACCTTCACTAGAAAGGAAAGGTTCTAATAGTTGGAAGAACCAGAAAGGGTCTCCTACAGGAGATGTTTGAGCTGAGTCCTTCAGACTTCTATTTTTATATTATGAAAAAGGTTGTTATCAAATGAGGTGTGTTAAGGAGAAGAGAGTCAAGAGCTATCAATAAAGCTTAAAAAAAAACAACCTTGAGTTCTTTCTGAACCTTGCATACTAGGATTTTAAGCTATAAGCAAGATTAGATGTAATAAAAACAAGAGATCATCTAGTCCAACCTCTTCAGTTTCCAAATGAAGAAAAGGAGATAATGGCAAGATTGAGGGATTTGTGGATGGCATTCAGGTAGGAAGTAGCTAAACCCAGATTTGAAATCCAAGGAGGCTTTTCTTCTTCAAAAAGAGCATTTTTTCCACAACTCCATGCTGCCTGTTATAAACTTCCCTAATCCAGTGGAATGCCAGGAAGAATTTCTAGTACCTCCTAGAATATACCTGAATTATTCCCTTGTAAATGTAGTAATATTTTTAGAATAATGCAATGAAATAACTTTAGAAGCACTATTGATAGAAATCATTATCACTTTTTAAAAGTATTTTTAATGTTATACTTCAAATAGCAATGACGTTTTGTATAATTTTCATAGATTTCTTAGGACTGCCTATTTTTAGAAGAAATAAAATTCATCTAGAAAGAATGCACTGAGATTACTCATGTTTCCACTTCAAAGGGATTTGCCTGTGTATCTTTCTAAAATGACTTTTAAAATAATGATGCTCAGTCCTAGGATAGCTTCCCATCAATAAAAATGGAAGAGAGAAATATAAACCAAACTCTAGGTGTTATCAGCAATTATGTATGCCATTAGGATTATAACTTTATCATCATTATTGTTCCCATCATCACTATCATCACCTAGCAGAATCTAAACTCTGTACACACTAAGAAATTCCATTAAGTGTTCAGCCTTTCTATGATGATGGATTTGAATCCCTTGTGGCTTCTTATGATTACAAGCAATGAGAGAAAATACAAAGATATCACCCTGGATCAATCCAGAGATCATGAGCAACCTAACTTTTCCTCTTGGGAAAACAATTGGAAACAATTGTCTGAAACTGGGGAATCGATAGAGGACCAAGGTGGCATTCTGGTGAAGAATAACAAAAAAAGCATTCATCTTATATGAGGGTGACTCAGTGAAGGTATTTTACCCAAGGCAGCCTGAGGATCATAGGGTCATAAATTCAAAATAGGGATGAGCCTTAGAGGTCATTCAGTGTGACCCCTTCACTTTAGATATTAAGACACTAAGACCCTGAAAAGGAAACTGATCTACCCAAGATCACACATCTAGTAAGCTGAAGAGCTGAGATTTGAAGCTGGTGTTAAGCAATCTTCATTTTCTCAAAAGGCCATCTTTGGGACAAGTAGAACACATTTTCAAGAGCCAAGACTGAGATTAGAATCTGAAATGAACCTCAGAGGTCATCTAGTATAATCTCATCATGCTATACAATTGCAGTTGAGGAAACTGAGAGAATTCATTTCATAGATGTCTCAGGGAGAAGAAATGAATTTCACAATTCTCTGGTGGTCCTCTAATGCCAAATCTATCATTCTTTCAACTGTACCATATTGCTTTCTTTCAAGGCAGTCATGTACCAAATGAACCTAATTCCCTACTCACTCTCCTGCATCACTACTGATCATTCAGTCATCCTAATTCATATTTGATAGCTAGGAAGATCAGTACCATAATTCTTATTTTTTTATGTTTATCACTAAGAATTTATTGATGAATTTTTCTCTTCTTAGATCACTTTCTATATCCTGGTGAAGGCAATTTATACCTTAGGATACAGTGTCTCTCTGATTGCTCTGACAACTGGAAGTATAATCCTTTGCCTATTCAGGTAAGCAGAGGATGCAAACAGGTGGAAGAATGCAGGGATGGTGACTTCTTGGGATTATAGATCTGTGAATATATGAAGAAAATAGGAAATAACCATTCCCATGTCTAATTCTTCCTTCCCTGGGGAGAATAATACACGTCAGCTAAGGCTGCAACGTATCCCCATAGAATTCTGAACAGATGGCTCTTCATATACATCAGTGCTGGACTGAAATACATTGCTAACTTTTTTCCCCATTTTAGCATGCTGTCTTTTTTCAAAGAAAAGTGATTTGGAGTGTCAGAAATCTGCATTTGAAACTCAACTTAGACATTTATTAGCTTTGTGACCCAAGACAAGTAAGCAAGTATCTTGGAGCCTTAGTTTCCTCACTTGTGCTTATACTACTTACCTCAGAATTTTCTAAATAGCAAAAGTACTTTATAAACCTCAAAGTGCCATATGATTGTGAATTAGTATAATTATTAAAGATTATACTAGAGACTCACATTCAATGTGACACTCAATTCAAGATTTATCTGTTGAACATTTCATATTGAAAAACTATTTGAGGCAATATGTTAAAGTTGAGTTGCCTATTTTCATTAGGTAGAGGTTCCTACATTGGTGAAATCAAGATGGAGAGACAGAAAGAATGGAAAGGGGAAAAGAGGGAAGGAGGAAAGGAAGGAAATAGATAAAGGAGAGTGAGGAAAGAAGAGAGATAAAAAGAGAAATGGGGAATGCAAGGGTAGAAAGAAAAAGAAAAGAGGGAGAGAAAAAGAGAGATGGGAAGGAAAAGAGAAAGACAAAGAAAACAGAGAAAGAGGGAGAAAGGAGAGAGAAAGGAAGAAGAGAAGAAAAAGAAGAGAGAGATGAAGGGAATAAATATCTACCCTTTGAGAAATAAAAGGGGGATACATAGACTTTGCTATTAAGCAGCTTCCAATCTGTTTGGGCTGTTTAAGTAGAATGATAATAAGCTATCTATATTTTCTCAATAGACCTTATGACAAAATGGCACATATTTTCAAGATCCCAGGGTAATAGATTTAATGCTGGAAAGGACCTCAGAGATCTTCTATCGAATATCTCATTTTAAAGATGAGGAAACTGAGGGAATTCATTTTAGATACATCTCAAGGAGGTGAAATAATTCTCCCAATTCAAATCTGGGTGCTCTGAATCTAAATTAATCATGTTTTCAATGGTACTTTCCTCTGGCTAGTCAGGTTCAAGTGATATGACAAACTGTCATGGAACAGAAGTTTTACAAACTAACTAGTCCATTGATGTATTGATCACAGACCTAGGTCTCATTAGCAATGAGTTCCAACCAAGAATACTAATAATATGACTTTTATGAAATACTCTTCCAGCACTGAAAAACATATCAATTAAAGCCAGCCATATGACCAGGGGGCTGTCTTCCCAAAATAGAAGCATAGGGATTAAAATACAATGCAGTACTACTTTTGATTTTTCAGGGATTCCAGCTTTATCATCTAGTTGACCATACACAGCTTTTGAAAACTATTCTCAAGATGCTTTCCTTCCTGTGACTGGGTCTCTGAGTGGGTACCATTTGGGTCAGGGATATATGCTGGAAAATTTGGAAAAGTAGATGTGAATAAAAGGATTTAACTAGCAATTGTTTGTATCTGGAGAGGGAGAGGGAGAGCGAGAGGGAGAAGGAGAGGGAGAGGGATAGAGGGAGAAAGGGAGAGAGGGAGAGAGAGACAGAGAAACAGAGAGACAGAGAGAGACAGAGACTGCACCATCAAAGAATCCAAATTCCTGGCATTAATTGACTTCCCTCGAGTTTGAGCTCAGTGACCTACTTAACTACCTGACCCGATAGCAATTTAGGAGTTTCTGCAAGCTTGTTCGTTGATGCACTAAGTGATTACCAAATTGCTTCACTTGATATCAGACACAACTCTCTCCAAATGCAGGTCATAGTCACCCGCCTGAAGCACTCAGTTTATAAAAGGAAATTTCAGTGCTTGTCGAAGTTTAACCAACAGTACAGTAACTTGCATTACTGATGACTAGCAGACATCCAGGTACCATTCTGGACTCTATTACTGGCTTCCTGAATCTCAAGTCGTAGAATCATTCTATTGTTCCCCTTTTTTCCCCATCAGTTGCATGTAACTAATTATTGGGTCCAAAATTCCGGGAGTGTTCTAAAGATTAGTCAAATCACAGAAGTTCAGATTATACTTATAACATGCTTCGTTTGCTTGACATTTATGTTCAAGGAGTCTAGAGCTATTTGCAGCCATCACCCAGTTACTGTGCACAATATTATGTGAACTAGAAAAGAGACAAATACCACTGTCTCCATTTCATAGATTGAGAGCATGAAGTTGGAATGGCTATACTAAATGGCAGAATGAATTACAGAATGATTTATAATCTTACATTCATAGATTAAGAGGTGGAAGGGACTTCAGAGGCCATCTAGTCTAACCTTCTCATTTTACAGAGAAGGTTACTGAGGCTTAACGATACTATATGACTAAGACCACACAGATGATTACAGAGAATGACAGAGAATTGTAATTTACAAACCCATATTCTCTGACTCCAAAAAAATTAATAACCTTTCCATCCTACCACGCTGTTTCTCTTGAAGACTACTGATGAGCTTTATGGCCAATAGATTCTAGTGATGTCCACCTTTCAAAGTATATAGGGAATCATAGGTTTATAACTGAAAGGAAATTTAGAGGTCACCTAATCCATCCTCGAAGAAGAGTTTAAATTATTTGCCTGCCATCTTATAGGTAATATGTGGCAAAGATGGTACCTGAATTCAGTTCCTTTTATTCCAAGTTGAATGCTCTTTTTCCTGTGTTAATGTTGCCTTCCTCAAGTAGAAGTCACAAATATATTCACCATAAGTCAAAATGTTATATATTTAGTTGTCTCAGAGAGCACTGTTAAGTAGATTCTTCTAAGCCTGAAGATGAAAAAAAACATCTCAAAGCAACAACTTAAAAATTCTGTGTTAGAAGATCAGTACAGTTCAACAACAGAGTCAAGGGCACAGGATTACCTTTAGAAAAATGCAGATTATATTCACCCTCCTTCATACTCTTTTGTAACACTTTCTTAGAAAGGGCATAGCACACTAGTAAGACAGACATTATAATCCTACAGAATTTCAAAGGACCGGTCTCATCAATGTGAATGTCCTTCCTGGTACTCCATTTTATGACCTACCACCATGTTCTCAACCTATATCACATGTCAGGGTATCCCATAAATACTCCATAGGGGACACAAACAATGTGGTTGGTGTGACATTGGGAGAGGTGGGGAGAGATTCATCCTCCTTAGATATCATAACAACAAATATACCATTATCCCTTATTTTCAATGTGACTGGTCCATCTCCTTTTCCAGTGATAAAACTTATAAATAATATATTTCCCACTCCCTGGTGAAAGAAAATCATCACATGCATATGCTTTAGCCTTTTATAATCTATATATATACATATATATATAATCTTTATAATCATATGTGTTTTTCTATAGGTTTTTGAGGAGTCACTTGATATTTTTATTTTTCAGAGCCTGGGATGTTTCAAGAATCTGAGAGGGCCAGGCCTAGAGATGGGAGGTCCTAAGTTCAAATCTGGCCTCAGAGACTTCCTAGCTTTGTGACCCTGGGCAAGTCACTTAACTCCCATTGCCTAGCCTTTACCACTCTTCTGTCTTGGAGCAAATACACAGCATTGACTCCAAGATGGAAGGCAAGGGTTTAAAAAAAAGAATCTGAGACATATAGCACTAATGGAAGAATATTTTGTATAAAAGGCATTTGGGGAAGGCAGCTGCATAGCTCAATGGATTGAGAGCCAGGCCTAGATATGGGAGGTCCTGGGTTCAAATCTGGCCTTATTCCCCATTGTTTAGCCCATATCACCCTTATGCCTTGGAACCAGTACATAGTATTGATTCTAAGGTAGAAAGTAAGGGTTTAAAAATAAATAAATAAATAATATAAAAAGACATTTTTGTTCCACAGAGAATCTTAGGATCATTGAAAGCACTACAAAATGTGTCAAATTAAGCCCTTCTGTTTTATTTCTACCTTCTAATTCTTGATCCTGATCATTGTTATCTCTACAGTGTCTCTGCAATATATATGTATTGATGGACTGCCCATTCAACTTCTCAGGCATTCTTCATCAGCCTGGTATAATAGAAAGACTTGAGTTCAAATACAACCTCAAACACTTACTAGTTGAGTAGACCTGTGCACTCGATTTAATTTCCATCTTACTCAGTTTCCTTATCTCTAAAATGGGAATAATTATAGCACCCATCTCCAAGGGTGGTTGTAAAAATGAAGCAGTATTTTTAAAGCATTTTCAAACCGTAAAGTGCTATGTAGATGTCAACTAGCTATTAGTTAAGCTGAAATCCCTGGCATGGTCATGAATCTCATTCAGGAGGATGTATGATGTTCAAAATTTCTACTCAATAAACACAGATAAGAATATCTTTAGATCTTGCCACCCATATTGAAAGTAAATCTACTCTTTAGGCTTTGCATTAGATACTGTCTATGGCATTGGGGAAAAGGGGAAAAGCACTTATATAGTGCCTCTACCCTGGAAGCTGTTCTAAGCTCTTTACAACTTATCTCATTTGACCTTTACAACAAACCTGACCTGAAAGGTAGGTGTTATTATTATCCCTCTTTTACAGTTAAGGTAAACAAGGCAAACAGCTTAGGTGCTTGCCCAGGATCACACAGCCAGCAAGTGTCTGAGGCTTGGATTTAATCAGGTCTTGATTTCCAGCCCAGAACTCTAGAGCTTGAGCTACCAAAATACCTAGATGGCTGTTGATGTGTGGATGCCTTCCATGATAGCAATAATCAGACTAAGTATAATGTCAAAGAGATGATCTCAAAGGCCACTTCTAGTCACTTTTGTGTCAAAAGAAATAAAGAAAATGAAACAATCTCAAGGAAAGTGCATCGGGACCCCCTCGGGATTCACCCCTACCCAAAAATATTCTTCTGCTTCCAGAAAGGATAAAGACAAGAAATAAAAGCTCCGCACCCAATGCCAGTCAGCTGGCATAAGATTTGCCAAAGAGATAGGCAAGGTAGATAACAAAAATCAAAGCAATATAACAACAATAACTAGTATTTAAAACACATTTTAAGGTTGCAAAGCACTTTACAAATACTATCATGTTTGATCCTGACAACAACCATGGAGGAAAATGCTATTAATAATCCCCATTTTGTAGATGAGGAAACAAGCATATAGAGGTTAAAAGATTTATGGGAAACTAGAAAGCAATGCAGTGATTTGTTCAGATTTGGCCTCAGACATTTACAAGCTGTGTAATTCTGGGCAAGTGACTTAACCTGTATTTACCTCTTTTCCCTCCTCTATAAAATGGAGATAGTAATATCTACCTCCCAGGGTATGCCAACCACCTAGCACAATGACTGGCACATAGTAAGTGCCTCATATAACTAATTATTATTTATTATATTACCAATAATACAACTAATAATATATTGTTATACTATTACTATTTGTTATACCAATTATAAAATATTATTAAATGATGATTATTATTATTAATTCCAAGGACACATCTGGAAAGTGTCTAAGGCCAGATATGAATTCAAGTCTCCTTCATTCCAAGTCCAACACTATATAATGTGTCATAGAACTGAGTAATTCAAATCATCAAAAAACATGATGCATTGAATGGCTAACTGCCTCTCTGTTTTGGGGAGCTGATGGCAAAACATGTAAAAACTAACAGGTGTTGGCTTCCAGTTAGATTCACTTAAGAGACAAAATCAAACCAGATAGACAAATGATTAAATGGCTAGTTCTTGGGGATGTTTAAAATATATCAAAATTTCTCTCTCTTCTCTTCTAGGAAACTGCATTGTACCAGGAATTACATCCATTTGAACCTTTTCCTTTCCTTCATCTTGAGGGCTATCTCTGTTTTAGTCAAGGATGACATCCTTTATTCTAACTCAAGCACTCTCCACTGTCCAGACCAACCATCTTCATGGGTAAGGATGTTCCATCTATGATTGTTCTTAGAAATCATTCCAATGCTTCCTAAACTCCATAGATACTAGTACTAGTAAACCACAATGTCACTAAGAGTGGCAGAAAAATGCCTCCATTAAAATAAGAAATGCAGTTTTTATTGAAACTTTTCTTTTCGTCATTGTCACTTTCCAATGGCAACTCCTTTCCCCACCCTAGAACACTCCCTTATGACAAAAAGTATGACTAAGCAATTCAAAACATTGGCCATGACTGAGAAAGTACATCTTATTCTACACCTATTGTCTATCCACTATAAGAAGGGTATGCTTTACTGCCAGTGTTCTGAAGTCAGAATTGGTCATTGCCCTGATGAGATTCCTGAAGTCTTTTGGTATTGCTTTCTTTTTGCAATTCCAGCATCATTGGGTAAATTGTTCCTCTCTCCCCATTTTGACTTCTCATCCTTGCAGGGTATACTGTTGACTACATATCACTAGCCAGAATAAGAAACCAAAGAACATGCCATAGGCCAGTGATAGAGAAGATGAATAATCAGCAAAGCAAGCATGGTGATCTGGAAAGATAGGCAAAGTCAGGGGTCATTGCCACAATAGCCAAAAACAAGCAGAATATCTTAAAAGACCCAAGACAGGATCCTATGTAAGACTATCCTATGGTCCAGGGCAAGCAAGTGGTTAGGGAAGTCTAAAAACTTGGCAATGAGGGGGAATGTGAGCCAGAGGTGGTGGTAGCATGTCATCAATGAAGCAGTTTTCTGCCCTTATTTCTCGACTTTTCTATGGTTCAAGAGTGGCAGAAGCCAACTCCAATGAAGCTAGTCTAACGAATCCAAGGTGGCATTATGGAAAGGGAGTTAAGATTTAAAGTCATGAAAATCTGAGTGTAAATCTTGTCCTCGATACTTATTAGCTGTGACTCTGGGCAAGTTATCGAACCTCTCTCAGTATGAATTTTCTCATTAATAAAATGGGGATAATAATACACCCTACTTCATTATTACAGGGAGGATAAAATGAGATAATATATATAAAGTACTTGCCATGCCTTAAAGCCCTATATAAATGGTTGCCATTTTCATTATTATTAATAATTGGTAGGTGGCACCTGGTAGAGGTAGGACATACTGGGAAAGAGATCAGCAGTAACTTCCAGTGGGAGATCATGGGAAAAAGAAAGCAATTTTCATATTTCTGAATCTTCTGGTTCCTTGGGGGAAGAAAAAGGTCTTCGTTCCAATCAGTTGAGGAACAACCATCTCTTGCCAGAAAGCAGAATTAGTATCATTTAGGAGATCAGAGTAGCTTACATAAGAATGTTCTCATGGGATAGGAGACATGTAGAATGGAGATTTTTTTAATGTTTATTGATTATAAAAAATAAAATTTAAATTTAAATTTAAAATGTTATATAAATAAAAAGCATGTTCTAATCATAATGGCATATAAAGTATTCAAATGGTTTTTATTATTCTAAGATGCAGGAATCTACTTTTAAAGGTGATCTCTAAAGCTCCTTCCAGCACTAAATCCTTTGATCCTCATAACCTTTATGTAAGGGGAAAAGCTCTTCCCAAACTTAGATATATTTTCCACCCATCTCAATGTGAGGGTTTGCTTTCCCCTTGGTTCCCATAGAGCTTCAGATATCACTTTAGGGTGGTTTCTTTGATAACCATTTTATAGTATGGTCAAGATCTCTGAGCTACAGCTCAATTTCTCTTGTTTTGTTCTAAGGATGGGAGGTTTGACTGTTTAGGCTTGCTGCTGCTGGGATATTGTGACCTTTGGAACTTCTGCTTGTTTCATAAACAACTGGGAATACAGGAACCTCTCATCCACATTCCATGGGGGCAGATTAAGCAGCTGTCACAATTGCTCCCAGATGAATGGTTTGAAAGACTACTGTAGCCTGGAATTTGCCTTATTATATGTTATTTTTCTAATATTATAGCAGTCTTTTATACCAGTATATAGGACAAATGCCCATCTGGCATTATGAACGAAGGTACTATATTCCTTCATGCTTTTCCTTCAGGGAGTCATGTTGTCAAAAATGATTTGGCTTAAGGTACATGCAAATTTCTTTAGTGAATAGTCCCCTCCTATAACCAAACAATGGAAAATAAGACTTTATTTGGGCAGACTCCAAGAAAAGGTAGCACTTGAGTGGGAAAAAATTGTTGTTCTCAATTTCTGGTGGGTTGCCTCCTCCACCCTAACTAAATAAGACCTAAGAAATGATAGGAAAGGCAGAAAAAATAAGGCCATACTCCAAATACTAAACATCTCCATTCATAATAATTTCTTGGTATGAGATGCAGAATTTTTGCTATGGTCTCATTTCCTCCAGGCTCCCTTTAAATCATAGTGAGGAGTTTTCTGAGTAAGTGCCAAACTAATCAAGCAAACCTAAAAGGTCATCAGGCATTCCTGTGAATGGAACCAAAAGATAAAGCTCAAGCATTCGAATCACTTGAGTACATACATAGGTCAAATGCTAGGTTGCCGATTTAGGGAAGAGCCTTGGTAAAATTCATGGATGGTGGGCATGGCAGGGTCGAATGATTAAGAGGAATCCCCAGGGAAGAGTTGGGGAGAGGAGAGGATGATAGCAAATGGCTGTGTTCTTTCCCTTTGGCAATTCTGTTTGAGCAAAGTAGATGAGTATCCTGAAACCTCTAGCTATTCCTTCTCTCTCACTATGTCTTTGCCATTATACCTACCCCTTTATTAACCAAAAGATAAAAATCAAGATGGAATGAAGGAAGGGAAGAAGGAAGAGATGCAAAAATGAAAAGGAGGGACATTTAAAAAAAGAGAAAGAAAAGAAATACAATTTTTTCCCTCAGAGAGTAGAAAATGAGAAATTTGGGTAAAATGTACATTCTAAGAAACAGAAAAAAGAAAAAAATCCTTACTCTTTACTATATCACTTAAAGGGCTATGTTTCCAGCCATGCTTAGTCAATACTATCTCCTGAAACAAAATTTATAAGGCAGGAATCCCAAAATAGTTGGTATAGGCCTTTCACTCAAGATGTTGACAGGGCAGTGTAGGTAGCCAAGAACATGAAAATGTTCCCCTTTTAACACTGAAAACTTCCAGACTCCTGTTAAACATTTACTACCTGACAGATAAACTGACAGACAAAGGCAACACACTTAAATTTAGTTGTTGGCCCAATTTTCTAAACAGTAGAAAACTAAAATATTGTTCTGTGCTAAGTATGTTACCTTTATCCAGTTGCCCTCATTGTTGGAGAGGTGTGAACAGGCACACTAGCAGCCTCTCAGGATGACCCCAATAGGAGAAATCTGTGGAATATTTTAGACATCCTCTAAATTCCCTGGTTAATACTAGAAATGAACTATTGATGTCTAGAGAAAATTGTCATTGTCCTGCAGTATACTGGTGTTGGACCAGTCATGTCAGTCAGGGTATATTTGACTAGAATGGGATGTTCAGAATAGGAATCCATGAGAAGAACAGGCTCTATTTACGCTATTCCATGACCAATGAATGAATAGTTTCACTTCATCACATGACTATCAAATGTAGCACCTATGAGAACTTTCTCCCGTCTTAAACCTGTCACACATTAGAACCAACCAAGGGAGTCTTGAGTCATGCATTGAGGGGCTATATACTGTGAGAGGTGTAAGTGGAAATTTTGTATCCTTTAGACTTCATCTCCCAGAATTTTTCCCTCACCCCAAAATTCCCTTTTCCTTTCTGTTTATGTGAGTCTTTTACGTGATTGTATGTAGGTTTTGGGGGAACACTTCTCTTGCTCTCTTCCACATGAGTGACTTGGGTGAGCACTCCCTGTTTTCTCTAGCTCTCTAGTTAAATATTAATAAATCTTTATAAATATTATACTTTGGAGATATTGAATATTAGTTTAAAAATCTACAGAGATCACGCAGAAAGACCAAGGCATTTAAACAATAAAATGCCTATCCAAAGACCAAGTCCTGAGAAAGATCTCACAGCCCTCTCATTATCTCAAGTTGGGAGATATAGAAAAGTGCAAAGAAAAATTTCCATTTTGTGGAGTAGAGTCTATGATTAATGTTCCTGCCACTCTGTGATTCTGATGTTTGGCAAGCACACCAACACAGTGTTGTGAAAAGCATACCCGCAGCACTGTCAGAAAAACAATTGAGTACTCAGAGAGGAAAGGAAAAGAGGCCAAAACCAAGGAGTAGACACTTGTTGGAAAACCAAGACTTCAGACTATTATGACTATGCTAAAGCTTTCTGGCTTCCTGCTCCATGAAAAGGTTTCTCTTATCTAAATGAAAAATGTAAAAATTTCCAGAAACCTGGAAGCTGAAGAGTAAAAGGGAATTTCTTAGGGGGCAAAACCTAGAAATTTGAGGGGAATTGAAATGTGCTTGATATTTTAGAGAACCTTTTACAGATGTAAAGGCATTTTGTTGAATTTAAGAAGATAAAAATATATTAATCATGCACTATAGGTAGCATGTTCATAAATTCAATTCAACATTTATTATATTGAATAGAAAATAATATTATTCCAAGTACCTCATTTGGTATATTTAGATGGAAGGAAAAAAAGAAAAAGTAATCTATTTTTGGTAGGAATTTTTGCCTCACCCCCCAAAGCCTTTCACCAGAGATGATAACATGAAACAAAATTAGCTCATTTAAATTTGAACCCCTTACCTTTTCCATAAACATCCTAAACCTAATAGAAAGGAACAAATGGCCAGAACTACAGAATTATTAACATTGTTTGGTTCTGATTTTTCATCAGACCAGCCCAAGTACCAATTAATGTTCATAAATGATCCAGAAAGTTTCCACATCTCTCTTCATTCTGACCACACTAAGAGGATGATTCGCATTCAACAATTTCCTCTGAGCATACCACTGTCTATGTTTTCTCTAGGGACCTACGAACTTATCATTTGATCTACTCACCTGAAAAAATAAAATCTATCCTTCCCCATATGGGAAAGAATAATCCCTCACTATTCCTCAGTGCTCTAATTTGATACTAGAGAAGTTGTGTGGATAGTACAGAGCAGGGAAGGGCAAAGCACAAGTAGCCCTTCCCCCCCAAAAATAAGAAAAAAGAAGGCATGGACAAAGGAGCAAGAGTGGCTAAGAAAAAGAGAGGAAGAAAGAACAGTTAGAGGGATCTACTGAATAACCTAACTGTTTAGTTAAACCTTCCAGCAGTTGACTTTAAAGTTATGAGTTTACTATTCTTAGAGATAGTTATTTACATTTATCTTTTAAAAAATATTTATCTTACATTGAATTTAATATGCTCAAATAAATAGTCTCACAGGGTGTCAGATACACACATGGGGGCTTACTTTAACATAACATACATTCTTTTTCACATTTATATAAACACTCTGAATACTTTATATTAATCACTTCCCTTCCCTAGACAGCACACCAATTTGTCCTTTGTTCCCTACTCAAACAGAGGGACATAACATGTACTAGGGCATCTCTGTCTGCCATAAGCTATTTTTAGCCATGTTACCATATTTTCCCCTCTTTCTTTCCAACAGTCCTTACTCTTTATTTGTATTATTTCAGGTTGGCTGCAAGTTGAGCTTGGTGTTTTTCCAGTACTGTATCATGGCAAATTTTTATTGGCTCCTGGTGGAAGGACTTTACCTTCATACACTCCTTATGGTTATATTTTCCTCAAATCGACATTTCCTGATATATCTTCTGATTGGATGGGGTAAGAATGTCATAAAAATTTGGTCTCCTTCCATATCCCACCTCTGATTCCCTCCTTTAATGATTATACAAGTTAATTTCCATGTCACAGTTTTCATTTATAATCATGCTCTCACACATTCAAAAAGATTTAACCCTGTGGCAAAACATTCTTAGAACCCATGAAAATTTGCCTTTCAGGATCTCAAAGTAGCTTCTTCCTAGAGATTCTTAGGAATGTCTTTTAGCACATATTCAGATATTTCTCATAACTAGGGAGCAAAATAATGCCAATATTGAAAACTAATGTATTGTTTAAAATGTGATTTCTCAATAATCATCTTAACCTTTCTCTTTTCTATTTATTTTTCTCACCCTTCTTTACCTTGTCAGAGTTAGAGTCAAAGTCAATAAACATGCATTAAGCACCTACTGTTGTGCCAGGCACTGCACAAGTGGTAGCCAGACCAAGAAAAGCATATGATAGCCCCTGGCCTCCAGAAGCTTACAGTCTAATGGGGAAAAAGATAACACAATAAGTAAACTGAAAAGGGGAGGGGAAGGTACCTGAAGTAGAACATGAAGAAGTCCTGAAGTCTGAGGAGGTAAGGGCATGAGAAGGTATAAGTTTTGGAGATGATCTCGTCTTACAAAATGATGACTTTCTAGAGATCTAGAGATCATGAATCCAGGAGAGCAGTGAGGTAGGAAACAGAGGTTTCTCATTCAAACCTTTTATCTGAAGTGTTAATAAGAAGCAAAACTCTCTGATTTTGCCTCATCTTTTGCCTCTGAATATTTTCTAGTGGATACAAAAATCATAAAAGGTCTTGAAAAATGAAGTCTTTTTTTTAAACCCTTAACTTCTGTGTATTGGCTCCTTGGTGGAAGAGTGGTAAGGGTGGGCATTGGGGGTTCAAGTGACTTGCCCAGGGTGACACAGCTGGGAAGTGTCTGAGGCCAGATTTGAACCTAGGACCCCCTGTCTCTAGGCTTGATTCTCAATCCACTGAGCTACCCAGCTGCCCCGAAGTCTTAATGAACTAGAAACTCAACTAACAGAAACATTCAATTAACTGGAATTTAAGGAAAGGATGAGATATAAAGAGAAAGGCATTCCATTTTAAATGGAAAATTACCATTATCAGTGCCTGCTAGAGTCCCAACTTTGAAAAAGGCTTAGAGACAGAAGAAAATGACTCTGAAGCTGTCAGTGAGCTTGTGACAGTCATCACTGCTCAGCCCTTCCATATATTCTATGCCTGAGACTTCAGGTAATTTATGGAATAGCCCAAAACACAAAAATTTTCCCTGGGTATGTTTGTGTTGGGGTTGGGGAAGGTGCCAAGAAGATTCTCTACTCTTGTATTATTCTGATCCTTAACAAATGCTCCATTCCAAAAGACATTTGATGGTGTAATCAGCAAAAAAGAAAATGTAGGGAAAGCCCATGAATTAAGAGATTCTTGTTAGAAAATGATCTCACTTGAAAAAAGTAAAAAGCATTTCTTTCATTAACAAGAACTCAAGCAGAGATGTACAGGGAAAGTCACCCAGATAACCAGATTGCTAGCCTGGCACTGCTGTCACAAAGAGGCCTCATCTTCCTCTTATTTTCCTCACATACACACCACTCAGCGCCCTTTAAGAATCAGGGATTAACTCAACATGAACCCCAAACCTCCAGCCCTCCCTGCTCCTATCTGCTGCCTTACAGGCAACTACAGATGCCCTCATTAAGCCAACTAGCATCAGCTGTTGACTTTCAGCCCTAGAGGCTGATTGTCTGCCTTCCTGGTTGAGATAAAGAGGAAAATCTGGACAAAAATGAACTCTTATCAGGAATTTAATTGTTTGGGGTTTGGGCTTTTCATTTTTTTGTTAGTTCAAAAGATGCCCTAGTGTGAGCCTACATTCTACCTCAAATTCACATCTCTTAGATATACCAGTTGATGTCACTGATCCTACAAGACTTAGAGCAAAGATGTAATTATCTCTACTGAGCTTTATTTACCTCTTTAGGACTTCAGTGGATATTTAGCCTTGACAGCATAAAATAGGTAATGTCAAACTGAACTAGAAAAAGGTCCCTGCCCGACTCTTATTGACTTAAAGCACCACTAATTAATATTATCTATATTTTATTTTATTTTTCTTCATTTTTTGAACATTTCCCAGTTATATTACAATCTGGTTCAGGCAAGACTTTGGAGATTTTCTGAGCTTAACAGCTAATATAGACAATCTCTCCAGTGGTACAGATCATAATTAATCCCTGAGGTCTCATCTTTTCTATTTCTTCCCATAAATCATACACAGAAGATCCACCCAACCCACTAGAAACATTCATCTAGGTATTCTGATATTCCATGAATAGCAGGGTGGCACTCAGGCTGTCCATCGGCCATCCCTTGGGCTTACTTCACAATTGGACTGCCTTCTTTTCCAGTCACATATTTCCCGGATGATATCATCACTAGTGACCACAGCAGTCTTCTAATGCCCACTCTACATGTCTCCCTTGCCTTTTTGATCCCTTTATTAAGCCAGGGAAATAGAATGGAATGTTTTAAAAAGATTTTTAGCCATAAGAACTGGAGGTGGGGGTGAAGAGTCTTTACTTATCCTTTGACAAAATATGTGGAGCAAGCTCTTTTTTCCAACATTCTGATCAATTGAGGTTTTCATGTATCTCATTCTCCACACATGCAATGTCCTTCAAGCTCAATTTATCATTTGCACTCAAAAATCCCAAGACTGCAATACCATTGTGAATCCTTCAGAGGGATGTGAGTAATGAAATGTCTTTCTGCAGGAATCCCTACAGTGTTTATTGTTGTGTGGATTGTGGCAAGAATCTTCTTAGAAGATAGTGGGTAAGCATCATCTCATTTTTCTCATGATCAAATTAGACCAACCAATATATATTGATCATCTAGCTAATATATACCAGATCTATGAGTAAGCCCTGATCTAGACACTTTTGGGAAAAAGAAGAAATAGAAAGTTCAGACCCTTCCCTCAGGAAACTAACAATTTTTTTTTGAATTGGGGAAGGGGACAAGATATGACTGTCAAAATTTAAATAACAGATCTATCCACATCCAGAGAGAGAAATGATGAACTCTGAGTACAATTTGAATTATTGTTTTCTCACTTCCTTTTTTGCAATATGGATAATATGAAAATATATTTTGCATATATAATTGATATACAGTTTGCCATCTCAATGGGAATGATAAAGGACTGGGAAAGAGAGAACCTGGAATTCAAATTTTTAAAAGAAAGTAAATAATAAATTGATTTTTTTTAAAGAAAAGAAAGGAGAGGTAGTAGCCACTGAGAAATTATTGATCAGGATATAATTAATGGAGAACTTGACAAAGATTAAAAACCATTCTAAATAAAATTCAAAACTATAGAAGGATGTCTTTAAGTAAAACTTGAGCTGAGTCATGGACAAGCCTGGGGTTTTGACACTGACTCAAGCAAGTGACAACAGAGGATAGAAAAAATAAAAAGGCTAAAACATCAGTTATTATAAATAGATTATGCAATCTGTGCTAGGGATTGTTGGCAGAAAACAGTGGAATGTTGATTCCAAATTTTCCTACAGTTATGTCTCAAAGCATTCTGGAACCATGTACATGACCCAGGACAAAATCAAATAGTTCTTATCCTCAAAGAGCTTATATTCTATGAGGGAAACAAAGTGTTTATATGTATAGCTATATAAATTAAATAAACACAAGATCATTGAAGGGATTAAGATACTAATGATGTGGGAAGAGGACTAGGAAAAGGAAAGGCTTCTTGTTGAAGGTGGCCTTTAGGCTGAGTCCTAGAGGAAACAAGAGATTTTAAGAAGGAAAGATCTCAGGCAAAGGGGCATAGCTGATGTAAATAAGTAAGAGTAAGAAGTCCATTCTGACTTTCCAAGGGGAAGAGTGCCATTAAAGGAGGGACTGGAAATGCCACTGCAACCTCAATGTCAGTGTTTGGGGAACCATAATCCAGCCCTGTGGACAATAGAAAAGGACAAGTATTTCAAAATCTACATAGAGAAAATTGATGAAAGGTAGAGCTCTTTAGGTGCCTTACATTGGACTACTTGAAAGATATCTAGCTTATTTTGCATTTTCCCCTTAAGAAGAGAATCTTCTAAATGGAGAATTCACAAACCATGTTGTCTAAGAAGCAAAAAGAATTATTGTGGCATTGTCCTTCGTCACTGGAGTTAAGGAAAAAAGAATAGTCCAGCACTCAGCACAATACCTGATACATGATAGAATATAATAAAACTGATTGATTGATTAGTGAGTAGTATTTCCATGATGGCAGATCTATTGAGTCTAAGTGGATTGGTTACACCAGGTATTTCTACTATTGAAAAAAAGCATTTTGGTGTACTACTCACTATTCTTTAGAGAGGTTCACATTTGTGGGTACATATGTCAGGCCTAATCCATTGGTTGATTTGGCTTAAAAATTGAACTGTTTTCTCTAACTCTTGGTTGGAAAAGGGAGGGAGATACAGGCAAAAATGACTTGTAAAATCAAAAGGCAATAATTTAAAAAATGTTAACGGTAATGGGGGCATTGAGGTGATTCAGTGGATTGAGAATTAGACCTAGAGACAATAGGTCTTGGGTTCAAATGTGGCCTCAGACGCTTCCTAGCTGTGTCACTTAACCCCCATTACCTAGCCCTTGCAATGCTCTTCTGCCTTAACACTAATACCTAATATCCATTCTAAGATGGAAGGTAAGGGTTAAAAAAATGGTGATGGTTTGAACCTCTTAAAATGTGGCATTTCCTCAACAGTTACTGATTGCATGATGCTAAAAAAGAGCTCTAGAGAATTTTAATTATGTCCTGTCCTAGAACTTCTTACAATATGGCACAGAGATTCCTTAATCAAGTTCAAGCACATTCATTCTCCTCAACTGTGTCGTGCAACTTCATGTGGGGCTATGCCTAGGTATCCTCATGACAGAACTGTACTCTGAAGCACCCGACCTCTGGACTTAACTTAGCTCCTGTTCAAGTTGGAAGGAAGGTCAAGTATAAAATCCACTACATGCAAGAAGGTTCATCCTAAGTCCCTGGACACCTTTAGTCAGCATTGTCCCTGCCCACCTCATGCACGCGCGCGCACACACACACACACACACACACACACACACACACACACACATACACAAGTGGCAAGTGCAAGATGAAGTAACTGAGGAAGCAAAAATTGGAGAACATCAATTTATTAAGCAATTCATGCCTGGCATCCTCAGCAGATATCTGGACCACAATTACAGAGGGGAACAGACTATTATACAGTAAAAACAATTAATCAAATAAGGCCAATTAATTAAAAGGAAACAATACCAACTTGGGCAATCTGATTTCTAACTGGATGAAAGATTAGGGATTTTTCAAGTTGGGAGTGAGAGAGTCAACCAGTACACCTGAAATCAGAAAAGGGGGTGTCCCACACCCCACCAAGTATCTTTATGTAATCAAAGGAACATGATTGATCCATATGAGGCCAGTTTTCATTTAAGATAGATGGGTTTCTTGAGATGAACAAATATGAGAACATTTCCTGCACCAATCTTAGGATTT
Source organism: Gracilinanus agilis (assembly GCF_016433145.1). NCBI lineage: Eukaryota > Metazoa > Chordata > Mammalia > Didelphimorphia > Didelphidae > Gracilinanus > Gracilinanus agilis. The sequence continues at coordinate 86,540,297 of NC_058134.1, forward strand.
GGCTGTGTTTCTGGTCAACAAAACTTAAGACCTTAGTTAAAGGTCCCTAAACAGCAGGTACAGCTGTGGTCCAGTTTCCCAGCCATATAGGGGTAGTTTCAAACATTGCATTAAGATTTTTCTCCTAGTTCCTATAAGTGAATATATTTTCTCAGACACAATCACTTGCTGTTCCAATACTCTCAATTCCCTCAACACGCACACATATCTTCCCACCAAATCCCATTCACACACCACATACATAGTCTGTGATTGCCTCTGCAAAGCCCAAGAAAAATCCCAGAATTCATATAATCCCTGATTACCCACTTCAACTGTCCAAAACAAGAGCAAACTCCAAATATCAGAAAGATTCTGTGTATATGCATGTATTGTATTAAAGGATGAGGTGGGAATTGGAGGGAAGTGAAGAAAACCATAACTTATGCTACTTCGGTATGGGTCTAACAGATTCCCAAACTGTAGCAAGGTCCTTTAAAGTATAGAAAATACTTCCCTATGAATTCTGTGGATAAACATTTGTCTCATCACCAAAATATCACATCCAGAAAAATTAAACTAAATAATATGACTTTTTATAGTTTATTTGCTCCAGAGTATCCAGGTAAAGAGTTCATTGTGCTATATAAAGCAGACTAAAATAGACATTTCAAAAAGGATTGCAAGGCAAAACCAAAATTATAAAATAGTTCATGTAATATTAGACCATGAAGGTAAACATTATTTTTTTAAATTAAAGTATATTTTTATTGTCATATGAAACACACTTCCATATTGGTCATTGTTGTAAAAGTGAACTCATACAAAACCAAAACCCCCAAAAAACCCATAAATACACTGATGTGAAAGATGACTCCAACAGTTCTTTCTCTGGAGGTAGATAGCATTCCCCATCATATATCTTTCAGGATTGTCCTAGGTCATCGCACTGCTGAGAGTAGCCAAGTTTTTACAGATAATTATTGTCCAATATTGCTGTTACTGTGTACAATGAATGTTCTCCTAATTCTGTTTACTTCATTCCGCATCAGTTTCTGCAGATTTTTCCAACTTTTTCTCAAATCATCTTGCTTATCATTTTGTATTGCCAACATGTACCACAATTTGTTCAGCCATTCCCCAATGGATGGATATTCCCTCAATTTCCAATTCTTTGGCACTACAAAAAGAGCAGCTATAAATATTTTTGTACAAATAGGTCCTTTCCCCCCTTTTTATTATCTCTTTAGGATAAAGACCTAGTTACAAGATCAAAAGGTATGGACAGTTTTATAATCCTTTGGACATAGTTCCCAAATGCCTCCAGAATGGTTGGACCAATCCACAACTCCACCAACAATGTATTAGTGTCCCAATTTTGCCACATCCCCTCCAACATTTGCCACTTTCCTTTACTGCCATAGTGGCCAACCTGATGGGTGTGAGGTGGTACCTCAGCATTTTTTGGTAAGTATTGTTTTAATGAAAATCATAACTGATCCAAGTGTAGCACACTGATGTTTATATGATTTGCCAGATTGAACTAATACTAACATAATATTCTCTCTCTCTCTCTCTCTCTCTCTCTCTCTCTCTCTCTCTCTCTCTCTCTCTCTCTTTCTCTCTCTGTCTGTCTCTCTGTCTCTGTCTCTGTCTCTGTCTCTGTCTCTGTCTCTCTCTCTCTCATAGTTGCTGGGATACAAATGAACATCGTATTCCCTGGTGGGTGATACGAATACCAATTTTAATTTCTATCATCGTAAGTAAACTGAACTGAAACACAAAAATTCTCATTGATTCACAGACTTAATATGGACCAAACCCATTATTGTTTTATTAAACATAAATAACCCCAATCTCATATAGACTGCTGAGAAAGCTATCTCACGCAAGATTAACTGTTGCCCAGGCAATCAGAACTCAGTCCCTGTAAAAATCTACTTAGACTTAGCTAAGTGATGCCTCCTCCAGTAGAGAAATCAGAGTTGGTGGTGTAGAGAAAGCCTGAAGTGATTCATTATCTTTGGGTAAAGAAGAGGGTTGAGGGTTGAAGAGAGAAAGTGTGTTCTCTTACCTGGGGGAGGAGGAAACCTCAAGAGGAATTAGTCAAGTTTAATCAATGTGCTTGATTTTTAGGTTTAAATCACATGTCTATTGATGCGTGCTTCAATTTCAAAATTCAGTTTTCCAGCATTGGAACAAATGTAAATCATGCTGAATGGTGAACTTCTTCTTGCGCATAACTCCATTTGTAGAATGAGCAGATATTAATGATTTCAATTTATTTAGCTAAATGAGAGGGGATTGTAGTACAATTCTTGAGGGAAAAAAAAGTCTTTCTTGAGGTCTTCCCCAACTTCCACTTTCAGGAACTCTTCTCCCCTAACTCATGTTTTTTTAATGTTATTCCTAGGGTCCCCTCAATCCAGCACCCAGGATTCTTATAATATCCCACTGGATTAATTCTGCCTACTTTGTTCTACTCTGACTTGCTTTTTCCCAATACAATATGATCTGCAGCTCTTTCCTGATATCTTCATAACACTAAAAGTTACCTGCCCATGTCCCATTCCCTCAGTGACCTGTTAAGTGACTGATTAAATGCAATGAATTAGTTCATCCTTACCATGAATTAAGCACAACTTTTACTTTTACTCCCCACATCATATATTTTACCTTTCAACTGGAGACAGCAGACAACAATCCCCAAAGAAATGACTGACAGTAGAAGTGTCGTGCTCAATGGCACTCAAATGGGGAAGATGCTTTTGAGAAAGAAGGCTTTTCTAAGTCTCCAATCTTACCACAGAGAACTTTCTCCCAATGTCATGGACCAGTACTCATTGTGTATTTCTTCATCTAATAAGATCATCTTTCTAAAGATGGTTCTATCATCCTTGAGGAAAGAGTTCTTACAATGTTTCATGAACTGACCAGAGAAATAGACAAAGCAGGAAGTCAAACCTATATGATTCAGTGGAAACATTTTTTGGGGTGTTGAACACAGAAACTTCATCAACAAACAGTATGATCCACTTTTGGGAGGAATTCTAAGTATTCAACTAGGTGAAGCAAAAAATAAAAATTACTTACAAATCTACCATTTTTTTCTTTTGGGGACAGGTGAATTTTGTCCTTTTCATTAGTATTATAAGAATTTTGCTGCAGAAGTTAAGATCTCCAGATGTTGGCGGCAATGATCAGTCACAGTACAAGTGAGTATAAATGTACACACCCGCACACACACATACACACACACACACGTGTGTGTGTGTTTTGAAACAATATGAACAAGACCAGACACGAAACTGATCCCTGAGGAAGTCCTTTCACATCAAGGTTCTGTAACATAAAAATTGAAACTATCTCACTTGAATCACATCACAGATCACAGGTACAATCAGCTTGTTCAGAAGGTTACCAATGGAAAAAACCAATCCCCATATTTTACTAGTGAGCAAACTAAGGCTTAGAGCAAGAGGTAATAAACTCAGCATTCCAACATTACTTTACTAGGTCTCAGAGGAAGGGAGGTTTCAGTAAATGAAGCCTGGTTATAATAGCTGGGAATCCACCAGATTTTACACACACACACACACACACATGTCTAGTGGAAGAGACTATAGACTATAGACTATAGTGTATAAGTACATATATCTACAAATATAAATGTATATCTATACATAATTATATTAATTGATAATTTACATGCAATCTGATTTAATTCCAACAACCTCTCCTCTACTTTTCAGTGACATGGATTTTTTTTAAAAAAGGAAATCCAGAGGCATCATAGTAACAATAGAGAATGGGAAAGATCATCTCTATCTGACTTTGAAAAGGGGCATCTAAGTAGCACAGAAGATTGAGTGTCAAGCTGGGAGTCAGGAAGACTCGTCCTCATGAGCTCAAATAGGGCCTCAACCACTTACTATCTTTGTGACCTTGGGCATGTCAGTTTTCTCATCAGTCAAATGTTTGTCTCAGTTTTCTCATCAGTCAAATGAATTAGAGAAGGAAATGGTAAACCATTTTAGTATCTTTGCCAAGAAAACCTGAAATGGGGTCATCAAAAGTTAGACATGACTGAAAACAACTGAACAAATTTAGGACTTTGAAAAGAATAATATAATTTGGGACAGAAGAAGCACTTCCTCAAATAATAGGGCAGTAGTATGGTATCACAAGATTGAGCAACTTATATTCTAGTACCAACTCTATCACTAATCATCTATGTGACAAGTGATTAATAAATGATAAGCCCTTGAGTTCCAATTCTATAATCCTTTGCTTCAAATTAAATTAAAATGTTTGCCTTTTAGAACTCCCTAGTAAGATGCCAGAGAGAAGTAGCTTAAAAGCTTGCCAGGTAGCAGAGGGAAGCTGGCACTCATAAATGTTTTAAGTGGTTTTGGATAAACTATAATGGAGATAAATCACATGAAGACTAGAGTTCATGGTTTCTTAGCATCTCCCATGAGGGAACTAAAAACTAGGGTTAGAGATAAAATGTTGGCATCATTCTAAATTAACACTGAGAGTATTAATAGCAGGCAATATCTACACGTTTTTGGACTAATATACATGAGCCTGCCTTAGTGCCACATTCAATCCCTTATTTCCAGTGCCCTCCCAAAATACTACCAAAAGTTACAGTCTGAAAATCAGAGGATAGAAACTTCTTGCTAGAAAAAGCACTATATGGTATTGATAATGAAAAAGAAATAACTCCTAATGAATATGACTCAGACTAACAAATCTTGAGGAGTGAAATTGGCTCCAAGGAAGGAAACAGGTAAAAGTTCTCTAAGATACCAAGCTTGGATTTTTCCCCCAATTTCCCAAGCTGTGATGTAAAAAAATGGTAGTAGAATAATTAGGGATTTTTTTTCTCTTGGTCTAAATCTTCTTTTGAAAGCATCCTCCTAAATCATGAAGGCTGGGATTATCTCTAGAATAATTATGTAAAGCAGGATTTGCAAAGAATTGAACTAAATTATCCACTGAAGAAATTCTGGTAGGTCTGAAACTTTTGTGCATCCCACCTTGGAGAGACAGTGTGATATCCTAGGAAGAATAGTGGCCTCTGAGTTGGTTCTTTGCTATATTTGAGTCCAGCTTTGCCATTTGCTAACTCTATAGCTTTGGGTAAGTTGTTTAACCTTTCTATCCTCTGTTTTATCCTCTGTCAAACACCAACACTACCTGCCATGCTTAACTCATACGGTTATTGTAACATTCAGATGGCCTTATGTATTTTCTTTTCTTTTTCAACATTTAGAATGCTGCATATTGTCTTTTATATAGTAAATATTCAATAAATATTTCTTGGATGGATGGATAAGTGCCTAATTAGATAGGAATAGAAAGAAGGAAAATTATATACTTCTAAACCTTGGGCACATGACCTGGTGCTTGTAGATCCAGCTGATTTGCTCATAACAAAGGTTATTTTAGTAAAATAAGAAATATATCTCTCCAAATATTCTTATAGTCCTATGCAATAGGCAATATGCAAAGATTACCTAGATGTTAAGAGGTAACAGAGCACAGAGAATAGAAACCAAGCCTAGGAGTCAGTAGGATCTGGATTCATGTCAAAATTCTACCTCTGACATACCAACTCTCTAACCATGGCTGTTACTTAACCACTCCGTACCCTGAAAAATATTCTAAGGCAGGGGCAGCTGGTAGGTTACAGAGCAGGTACTGATCTGCTTCCAATGAAATTATAAGCCATTCTGATCCCATCTTTGAGTTACAAATAGGGCAACTGAATAAAGAAATTGAGAGAGAGAGAGAAATAAAATTATTTCTTCAAGTTATTTAGCCACTTAGTAGCAAAAATTAGACAAGAAAGGCTACTGGGTGGCTCAGCAAATTGAGAGCTAGATCTAGAGACAGGTATTCCCTGGTTCAAATCTGGACTCAGACACTTTCTAGCTATGTGACCTTGGGTAAATCACTTAACCCCAAATGCCTTGCCCTTACCATTCTTCTGCCTTCAAATCAAAACAAAGTATTGATTCTAAGATGGAAGCTCAGGGTTTGAAAAAATGTTAGTTACAACCAACCCCTGGGTTTTATGGTATTCATCCCTAAGGACAGGTCACCTACAAAGTATTTCCTAAAAGTTCAGTTAAAACAAAAAGAAAAAAGGGATGAATCCAAGATGGTGGCTTAGTAGCAGTGAAAGCTGAAACCACTCTGAGAATCCTCTCAAAAAAGAAAAGAAATAACAGGCCCAGAATCTGATTCTCAAAGAACTTAGATTCTAATTAGGAAGGGTTTTTTAATGCACACAAAGCAACTTTAGCAAAACCTAAGTAATACACAAATAAAAAATCCATCAACAAAATGAGTACTTAATGAGTAACTGGGGTTCAGAATAAAATTGCTTACTTATTATATGCAAGGAGAGTCATTATGATGAAACTCTAAATGTGAAAAGAAGAATAAATCATGGTCTCTCATTTCCAAAGCACTAATAAAGAATCTAAATAAATCTAAATAGTAGGGAATATAAGACAAAAAATTGTAATGCAAAACATAATGCAATCACAAGGCAATAAATGATAGAAGCAGGATTTGAACCTACATACTCTAAGCTGCAATCCAGCAGTTTCCTTCACTCTACCCCCTTCAATGAGAATTCAGAGGAGGGAGAGATGACATTCAACTGAAGGAACTGGGAATTTGTAGAGATTTCTAAATAGAAAAGGTACTGTACTGGTCCTACATTTCCCAATATTCCATTATCATCTAAAGTTACTTAAAAAACATGACAACCTGGAGCAATAAGCACTCCCAACTATGTCTTCACTACGAAAGAGAAGAGCTTTCTTGGGGAGCAATCCACTGACAAAATTACTCTCTGTACTACCAGTTAGACTTCTAAAATCGAGGATCAAGTCATTGGCTTCTTCTCCCAGCCTTGGAAAATGAAAAAAATAAAAAGAAAGAAATAGCACCCTGGACATTAGATACATATCAGAGCCATTAGTTCAGCTCAAAGTAGTAGAGCTTAGGGACAGAGAAGGTGCACTTTTTGTGTACATGTGTGAATCCTGGCTCCATACTGATACTCAGAATGTGGATGGACCAGACTGAGGATGCAGAAAAATCGTGATTGCCAAGAGACTGAGCATGATTTGCAAAATCACTGAATCCTTTTGTGAGGATGATTCATTGCCCTCTGGAGGAAAAAAAAACAAACCACAGTAAAATTACACCATCTACTAAAAAGGGCTTGAGTGGGTATGTGTGCCTCGCTGTAAGTCAGTCAGGATGTGCTGGATGAATTGGACTAATCCAGGCCAAGGGTTCTATGGGGTGTGCAGTCCCTTCTCCCAAGGGGAATGATCATCCTCTAACAGTCAGAGCACTTGAGAGACACTGTTCCTTAGCACTGGAGCAGAATTCCAATTCATCCTACCCAAGTGATCACACACACATATATACCATCAAAATTCAACGTATTTCTTACTTTAGTGTTACACAGGGTTTTGTGACAACGCCAATCTTACCTTATCCTACCGTCAGAGCAGAGAATACCTATGGAAGACATATTTGCAGTAGGGGCGGGGGTGGTGGAAAGGCAAAACCTAAATATATTTGGCATCCATGAAGCAAAGGCTAAATTTAAGTTGGTTCACAATCAAGGTGATCAAGTTAGAAAAATAAAGGCCATTACAGAGTTCCCAAGACACCTAGATGTGGCTTTGGGGCTTCAGGGAAAACATAAATGTTGGCATCTTGGTTACCTTTTCAGTTGAAATTTGAATTTTTTTAAACCTTGCATAGCTTCAACACTGACCTTTTCTTTTGTTCTAGCCTATGAACTAGTGCAGTAGGTATCTTTGGAGAATGATGTCTTTTGTTTTAGAAATATAATTGTGATGATAACCATAGCAACTTACATTTCTATGGTATTTAGAGCCAACAGAGCTCTTCTCCCCCAATAACTGTGCAAAGGAAATAATGACCTTCAATGAGGGAGCACATTCTCTGATCAGGGAAATTATATTATTAGCATTTTGTAACTGAGGAAACTGAGGTTTAATAGGAATAATTGGTTTTCATAATAGTCACACAGCTAGTAAATATTGGACCTGTTGCTGGATTTAAATTCAAATCCCACTTCTGCTACTTATTCCTTATATATGGCACTGGAAAGTCATAGCCATTCTGGGGATGCAGCTTGATAAAGAGAAACATGAAATTTAATGGGTTACATCTCAGCTTAAGCTGAGTTCCCTACTTTTCCCCTCTCCTGAAGTCACCCCACCCCCAAGAAAAATCCCACGCAATATAAGCTAAAACAAAGTAAAAGTGTTTTCTTTACTATCAGAAGTGACTTTTTTATAGGCAGGGGGCATGGAAGGCACTTGTTATACAGAACCATTTACTGTTATAAAAAAGCCATTAAACTAGATCAGTAAAGCTTTCTTTGTACAGATTGGCTTGCCAGGAATAATAATGATGGTGGTCATAATTTCCATAGGGCTTTAATATTTACAAAGCCCTTATTGGAAATTGGAAATAGCTTTGTGACAAAAAAAGACTTTTTTGCAATTTAATTTGCTCTCATGATATTGCACTTGTATTACTATTCTGCCCTTTACATCATAAAATCATAGATTCAGAGCTGACAAGGACCTTATAGGTCATCTAGCCCAATGCCCTCATTTTTATGCATGATGATCTGAGGTCTAGAGTTGTTAACAGGAACTCTTCCTACATCCAAAGACCAGAGTAGACTTAACCAGAAGAAAGCCTTTCTTTTCTACCTGCAGCATTCTTTCCACTGCATACCATTGCTTTTGTACTACAGCCATTTATTCAGAGTTCTAGGTGTCATGGCAAAGGTAGAGTGGAAAGAATGCCAACTCCAGATTCCAAAAACTTAGGTTCTAGTTTCATGTCTCATGGTTACTAGCTATGTGACATTAGACAAACCCTTTCCACCTCCCTAGGCTTCATTTGTTTCATACATATAAAATGAAAGGGCTGAACTCTGTGGTTTCAGCAGTCCCTTCCAGCTCTGAATCTACAATCCTGTGACTATATGATCTCTAAAATCCCTTATACCTCTATAACTATGAGCCAATGATGTGATGTTCTCTGAGGTCCTTTACAGCTCTGGTTCTATGAACCATAAACATAATAGAATAGAGAATTACACTGTTAAAGTCATTCAACAATAGAGTGGTATGGTCCATTAGTACAAATCCTTAAATTTAAATAGCATCTTTTCTTCTAAGATCTTTAATGCTTTTCCAATAAGGTTCTCATATTCATTCACACATTAGCATTGATAAGAAATAGAATAATATTGGGTCGTCGGTAGATATTACCTTTGTAAAGATGAGATACAGGGGCCAGAGAATTCTAAAGACTTTACAACTGATCACATAGAAACCAAGTCATTTTTGAAAACTTCAGTCTCTGCACTGAGCTCAGCCACCTCCCTAAAAGCCATAATTTATTTAATTTTGTTTAATACGGAAAAAAAAAACATTTACTGTGTCCCATTCCTATGCTAAGCACCGGAGATAGACAAAAATGAAATGTGCCTGCTGTATTAGAGCTTACACTCTGAAGGGAAAAGGAAAGAGGGAGAAAAGTATATAAGACAACATATAACCAGATATGTTGGCATAGTAGAGAGAGCACTGGACTTGCAGTCAGGAAGACCTTAAATTCGAATCTAGCCCCAAACTCTTACTACTATGTGATACTGGATCAGTCACAAATCTCTGCCTCAGTTTCCTCATCTGTAAAAATGAACATGAGAAGATAAAATAGTATTTGTGGAGTATTTTGCAAATCTTAAAGCACTATATAAATGCTAGCTATTATAGGGAACTTTAAAATACATGCAAAAAAGAAATTAACTTGGAGGTGAGGCACTAATTACTATGTAGATGAGTTAAGGCTTCTTGTAGGAAGCTGGAAATTGGCCCGAGCATGGAAAGGATTTAGAGATTCCAAGAAATGGAGGTTAAGAAACACATTATAGCATCCCAGAGAATAGTCTGTGCTTGGTCTTTAAGGCAGCAGTTGGAGACCAGTACAGCCAGAGCATAAAATATTGGGTGCGGGGTGGGGAAGGAAGGAGTATGTGGAAATAAGTCTAGAAGTATAGGTTAGAGCCTGATTGTGAAGTGCTCTAAGTGACAAACAAATGAGTTTGATTTTTAACTCCAAAGTTCTAGAAAGACACTGAATCTTCCTGAGCAGAGAAATTACATGGTTGTAAATGTGCCTTGGGAATATCAAATTTGTTCACTGTATTCAGGATGAATTAGAAAGAAAAGAGAACCGAAAACAAAAGGTATATACAGAGATGGCTAACTAAATATCTTCTCTTTTCTTCTGATTTAGGAGACTCACCAAGTCAACGCTGCTGCTCATCCCTTTATTTGGAGTTCACTATATGGTTTTTGCTGTAAATCCCATTGGCATTTCCACCAAATACCAGATACTGTTTGAATTATGTCTGGGATCATTCCAGGTACTGTTATCCACAGAACTGCTTCATTTTGTCAAAATTTCCCTTGTTTAGTCTTATCATCTCTGATGCCCTTTTCCTATTTGCAGGGCCTGGTTGTCGCAGTTCTGTACTGTTTTTTGAACAGTGAAGTAAGTCCTTTGCCTTTCCTCCAGATACATGGGTAAAAATTAGCTTTCTCATTTGGGTTCCTAAAATGTTTGCTCAGTCACGTGTCATCCCTAAACATCCGTCAATGGGGTCTGGCTTTTTTGTTAATATAGTCCCACGTTGGCTTCTACACAAAAAGAACGGACTGTCTGAGAAGTAGGATGGGGGGGGGGGGATTTTCAAAATAGATTCCACATATAAAGTTAGAAGTTGATGACTTTACAGCTGCCCGTTATCTTGGTACTCCATACGATTTTCCTCTGGTCTGAGTCTTAGTCATCTTCATCAAAACAAATTTATGAAACCCACACCTCCCTCCACCTCTACTGTCAAAAGTCACACCCTCCTCCCTGTCAGTCGTTAGAAAATGCCACCACCAAAATAGACCCCCTGCTTCTTACAACAGAATCCAAAATGCCAGGTTGTTGGTCCGTGACAGCAACAGGAAATTTCCAGCTGAAAATGAATTAGAGGCTGCATGCTTTTTAATAAGCATCTATCCTCAGTTCACTGCAGCTGCTGCCACCTTTCTCCATCCTCTAATCAGATGAAACAGTGTAAATCAGCCTGTAGCTAATTAACATGCAAGAAGGAACTCGAGGAAGCAAGAGCTCAGTGTTCTCAATAAGCAAAGGTGTTCCAGGGTGGGATTCCATGGGGTCACCAGTTCTCACACATAGACTAACTACACCCAAGGTAGTCCATTGCTAATGGTTACCCACCCACTGCACTTCTATCTCTTGGTTTTGGCCACCCTACTAATCCCATCTAATATTTTCTCTGGCTCTTCCTTTCTTTCCACCAGCCTACCCTATCAGCATCACTTTTCATTTCCCACTGCATCTCTGACCCAGATATAGTGTATTTTGGCCAGCCTCTCTGTCTTACAGTATCCTTTGCACCTGAACCTGGAACAAATACAGCATTTTCAACAGCATGATATAGTTGAAAAAGTAGTGCATTTAGAATCAGAGAATCCCAGTCCAAATTCTACTATCTCTGGAGGAAATGGGTGGTACAATGAATAGAGAGCTCAGACTGGAGTCAGGAAAATCTGAATTCAAATTTGGCTTCATATACTTACTAGCTGTATGACCCTGGGCATGTCACTTAAGCTGTTTGTCATAGTTTTTTTTCCATTGTTAAATGGAGATAACAATAAGGTTCAAATGAGATATCTGGAGAGAACTTAGCACAGTGCCTGGCTCATAGGTAGGTGCTAGATAAACGCTTCCCCTCTTCCACAGTACAAGCTTTCAAGAGAGATAACATCATACCCTTTAATCTCCTCTCTTGTTTTCTTCTACCAGGGCTCTTCTAATCTGATTATGGCCAAGGAGAACTCTGGGACCACATTAAATCTTGCCTTGAATGTTAGGGTTAAACCAAGAAGAAAAAGTGTTTTTAATGATTACCTTAGATTCACATGCTTCAGAGACACAGATGCAAATGTGGGATCACAAATATAGGTCTGGATAGGCCGGTCCTGAGAAGTGACTTAATGCACCTATTTTATTGACAAGGAAATTGTGACCCAAGGAGGTTAAAATCATTTGCCCAAGGTCACAAACAACAGAAGTAGGATTGGAAGCCAAGTCCTCTGACTCTAGAGTGAGGGCTCTTCCCTCGGTATTCGTTCTTCCCCTCATCGATCCATCCACAAGCATTTATATCACCCATGATGCTCCAGGCACTGTGGCGGGTGCAGGAGTTATAAAGACAAAAATAACCAAGGCAGCCTTTTCCAACCAGGAATTTATATTCTAGAGGGAAAGACAACATGTATCTGAATAAGCCTCTTCAAAATAAACACACGGTCCTTTTTGATTCGTCCGTTCCCTTTCTCCTCTTTTCCCCACAGGTGCAATGTGAGCTAAAGAGAAAATGGCGAAGCTTGTGCCTGAACCAGTCCATGAGCCGGGATTACAGGTTCCACAGCTCTTCAATCTCTCGCAACGGCTCAGAAAGTGTCTTACATTTCCATCGGAATTCCCGAGCCCACTCCTTCCTGCAGACCGAAACCACCGTGATATGAGCAACAGCGTCCAGCTGCCCATGTTTGCTAAAAAAGCTCATGAAAGACTATATGATATCCTATGCAGCCAAATGTGGTTTATTTGTCTGATATGCTGTGTGTGCTTTCGCTCCCCCCTCCATCTCCTCGTCTGGAATGGCCTCATTCTGTAAGCTATTGGCAGCTCAGCTCTATAGGCTCCAAGCTTTAACTTAGTCCCACTCACGTTGCACTCTCATGTGATGTTGTCATATATCTGGATCTGAAAGCTAATTACGGCTAAACTGCAGTATTTAAGTTTGGGTTTTGTGCTTTGGGGGGGGTTTTGGAAAGAGCTTCAGACCTAGAATGTGTATCCATTATTAAGTGGAAAAGAGAAGGGAGGGAAAAGATGCCTGACATATCCAGGTCAAAGTTGGTCAACTACTGCAAGAGGGGTCCAGGAGCTAGACCCTGCCTTCTTCGTAGCTCACAATGGTTCCCATTGACCTCAGTGGGGACTTCGTCAACCTCTCTACTTGAGCCTTTAGGTTAAGCATGGAGAAAAGGAACCCTTCATCTTTTATGAGAAATACTAGTTGGATTCAGACCTACCTCAGTGAAATCTGTGTTCTAAAAGACAGCATTGCTTTCTGGTATACATGGCAATCATGGCAGCCTGACTGTTCATAGTGTCTGGTTTTTAAAAACCATATGATAATGTACCTGTAAGATTAATATCAAAATGAACCCTAAAGAAGGCAAAACCAGGAAGTAATCCAAGTTTGGTTTTATCACTCCCAGACTTCTCTGTCAGCCCCGTATCCCAGCTTGCAGTGGGCCCTGACTTCTCCTTCACCTGCTTATCACTATAAGGCTATCTGGGGATCTCCACAGTGTAATCTTCTCCTCTGGCTTTTCTCCTCCTATGCAGTGTCCAACATCCCAGACTTCTCTCTACCCCCCCCCCTTCTCTCATTCCTTACCCCCCCCCTCTCTTTTCCTTCCTCCTCTCTCTCTCTCTCTCTCTCTCTCTCTCTCTCTCTCTCTCCCTCTCTCCCTCCTCTTTCTTTAACAAAATTAACTTATCTCCTGACTCATCCCCAAATGGTTTTTCTCTCAGAAAAATAATCAACTGATTCCTAGTTGATTAATGACTGAAAAGAATTTGAGTGTTATCCATCTTGTGTGTATTTACTTTTAAAACAGGAGTTTCTACTCCTCCTCTCCTGTTAAATCTTTAATGATAGGATTTGGGGCATTGTAACAGGTAGAGAGATAAGCTGTTTAGGGTCTGGGGAGTGAAATTCCCCCTCATATCATATACAACTAGGTATGGTCATATTTTGCCTATGTAAGAAGCCAACTTCAGCCTAAGTACTCAACCTAAATGTGAAGATATAGATCACATCCCAGGAGCCAGAGTAAAATTTAAGATAATATCAAAGTAGCAAGGAAAGCAACTAAAAGGGTTATAATGGGAGGGAGACTCTTTGAATCTCTTTGTCACACTTCAAAACTGCCTTTAAGTGGAGATTTATTAGACCAGAGCACAAAGGGAAAAAATTGTCTATATTTTCATTTGATGAATACTATATCTGTAATCAGCAGTCAGAACTTGTGGATTCTATTATATACTGAGAAATTGGAGGTTTTCTGACCTGAAAGAAATAGAAGAGGGCAGCAGCCCCAGTGGGAAGGGTAGGCACTGTAAAGGGCACTGTTGTTTATGCTATGTGGGTGGCATACCTGCCTTTGAAGGACATATCACACAAAATGAAATCTGACAAGTCTTGTTCAAGGTTCTGTGGTGGCCTTAGACTTCTTAGTTTTGTTTTTAGAAGAAAAATTTTCTTCTTACAGAGATAAGAGCAGAGGTTCTTAACCTGTAAAGACCCCTAGGGGGGTCCTTGGATTGATTTCAAAGGGTCTGTGAACTTGGATGGGAAAAAATATCTATCTTCATTTTCATTAACCTCTAACTGGAAGTTAGCATTTCCTTCAGTTCCTTAAAACATTATTCTGAGAAGGGATCAGAGGCTTTAGTAGACTGCCTGAGGGATCCATGGCACATAAAAAGCTTTAGAAAAAACCTCTAGGTTAGAAGAGACCAATAGAAATAGTGACAGAGTGATGAGGAAGTCCTTCAAGAAAGATGGGAGAATTCAGGACAGCTGAATAAATCAATCCCTCTTTCCTTCCAAAGGAAAGGCTCTGAATCTCACTACTACTATCATCACCACCATACACTCCACCATGTTAGATATCCTGAATCCTCCAGCCTTCCAAGTCCTTCAGAAGGCACTCATCTCAAAGTTCATAACCACATGTAAGCAAAACCTCTAAATCATATTTTGCAAAATGATGAAATTTTATTACAATTGTCTCACACAGTGTTCAGAGGTTCAAGTTATATGGCAAATAATTTCGAGAAGATAAGCCCTATTTTTTTAAAACATAAAGCAGGATTCGAGTCCTATAAAATGGAGTGAAAAGGGAGAGCTAAGGTGAGCAATGAGGAAATGATAGGCTGAATGGGATGAGGGCAATGGAGTAGACTTGAGGTAGGGCTGGGGTAGGTAGGAGGGCAGTTAGTGTATCATCCTGTCTTTCATGGATTAGTTTCTCAAATTTTCTGAGAGGTGCTTCCATTGCCTGGGGTGAGTAGTTGGAGACCATGGGGGATCTCAGCAATTCCTTACAAGTCAATCACTGTTATTTCATAAAATACACATTTCCAATAAACTGGAGTTAGGTAAAAATTGGATTTTGTTATGCCAAAATGATAGTGTCTTCAATATAAAAATCATATAGGATTTTTATGTGACAGAATTAGTTATAATCAGCTCAGGAAAACAATGCTACTTTGGAAAAACCATTAGCCCATGGAACTAACTTCTTGACATCGAATTAGATGTTATAAGGACATGAATTACTTCATTATAATTAGATTTAGATTTATGCTTTACCTGAATGGACTGGAGAATAATTGGGGCAACAGTTCTTTGAGGTATGGGGCAGGGTGAGGAATTAATCTAGAATGGGTATGAGGCTAGGCTATCCAGAAGATTGCTTTCAATCCCTTGTTTTTTCTAGCTTTAAGCATGGCAGGTACCAAAGTAATTTTTAACCAGCCCATTAAAACTATCTCCATAGTCTGAGTCCCCTGCAAGAGAAAAAGGCGTGATAGTGTTCTTCTCTCCCTTACCCTAAGAGAATAGGCAAATAAGATAAAAGAACTAGTAAGGACATCAGACAGGCATATAATTCAAACCTTTTGTTTTAGAAATAAGGAAACTGAGGCCAAGAGAGTTAAATTACTTGCCAAAAGGCATGCAAATATTATGGGTCAAAAGTAGAATTTGAACCCAGGCTATCTGACCACAGAGCCAATGCTAGAAAGAACTTGTTTTATCATCAGAAGACACAAATATAGGACCCTGAGCAAATTATTTCTCTTTTCTGGGCCTTAATGTTCCCATCTTGTACAACTGAGTCATAGAGGCATCAGACTGAAGATCTCTTCCACTTCAAATAGACTCTTAAGATCTTTGTAAATCTGAAAAACTTCCTTTAGTTGATTAAAGGTCTTGTCACACTTCAGAAGTATATGTGGAACCTAAACAGGGAAAATTCTGTTCAGTTAAGTATTTGCCAAGACAAAGAGGAAGCCCCCTTCTGCTTTTGTCCTGTTCAGTAAATGGAGGTTATAAAATGAATGCAATATTTACTTAAAGGATAGTTAATTTAGAATGGCAGTAGAGGCTCAAATACTCAGCTTTTTAAAAAAATCTGGAATGTATAATAATGTATAATTGTAAAAAAGTCCCATCATGTTGAAAACATTTTCCAAGCTTAATGAACCATTGATACTTTCAATTTAACACAATCTCATATATGTAAGTTGACTAAGAATGCCACCCTAAGTGAAGTCAGATGGATCCTGCAAAGTGGGGTATATGAGGTTCTAAATGAAGCTACTGACAAGTAAAAGGTTAGAAGAGCTCAGAACACCATTAGAGATCACACAGTGCATTAGGGTAAAGGCAGGCCTTTTAAATCACCAAAAACATTCTAACAAACTCCAGGGATCTCCAGATTGTTTTGCTGCAATAAAAAAAAATGGAACCTATTTCTGGAATCACATTTCCAAAAGCTGGAAATAAAACAAAGGTCTCAGATTTTCTATAATGAATGAATAGATAAAATAGTTATTTGTGTACATTTTCTTAATCCTACTAGATTGCAAGCTCCATGAGGACAGAGACTATCTTATTCTTTGTATCTCCTCCAAGTACCTTGCCCATAGTAAGTTTTCAATAAATATACACTGAATGGAAGTGAAAGAGCAAAATGCATACAGAAAAAGGCTTTTCTCCCTATTCTGCACCTTGCCCCCCCCCAAAAAAATCCACATCCACCCTGTATCATTTTTATCTTTTCCTTTTCCTAGCTCATGAATCTTTGTGTGGGTGTCTTGGAAATTTAAGAACACTCTGATTAGATGGCTAAGATGTATAAAATCAGAAAAGGGTCAGAGAAATTGAAAAGTGAATATATATTTATAGCAGGACCAAAGATAATGTAAAAAGAACTCAGCTGCAGTTTGGCTCATTTCTACTCACCCTGCCTACAATGTGACAAGTCAATTGCATGGCCAGGGAAAAGAGAAAAAAAACTCGTATAACATTATGTGTTGTATAAAACTTATTGTAACAAAATCAATAAAGCATTGTTTATGTGGACCATCCCAGGCTGTGGAACTAGCTTTGTGAAACAGACCCATCCTTTGGGATGGTATTTGACATACTGAGATTTTTGCCTTTATTACATTTCCAATGGGAAAGATTACAAAAGCAACCAAGATGAAGGTCAGGTAAATGGGCACCTTAGGGTACTAGGTATTTATTCAATTCACATTAAACAATGTAATAATCTCCTTGACTCCATGTTCCAACCCTGAATAAAATTATGGCAGCATGCCCCATGAATAGAGACTTATAGGAAAGCGTGTTTGCACTTTACACAAGGTCAAAATTACCTGGTCCTCACCCAGTCTCTCATTATTGTCCTAGATGACTTCCAGAGCTCAGGGGATTTTGTTTCTAAGAAACTGATCTGTAAGCTCTCTGAAGGCAGAGACTAAGAGCATATTATACTCCTTTGTTCCTAGCACTGGGGCTTGTTTGGGGCACTTGCTCAAAAAATAGTTGTCTAATGGAACTGAAGAACAGAAAAGCAAAGTTGGATAGTCCCCTTTATTCACAGTCTTTTTCCAGTTATACAAAGCCCATGGATGGTTACACTGAGAAGTTTTGAGTAGAGAAGAAACCTGAAAGAGGGGCTTATCAGAACAGCTTACAGCATTTGGTCAAGTGGTAAATTATGTTACGCATTATTTATCTAAGGACTGAAGACAAAGTTTGGGGCTTGAGGAAAGAAAAGAGGTTTATAATTGTCTCTATAAAGAAGCAGAGATGAAAAGAGTAGGATAGAATGGATGAGCAGCCCTGAGAGGTGTTTGTAGAAAGAAAATTAGGTAATTCTATGAATTTAACTAATACCATAGTTTCAAATAAAATTTAAGTATCTTGGGAATGGCCTTGATGCCTGCATCTTTCCAGTCTCTCAACCTAGTCTGGGTCTGTCTCACTACACCTGTACTCATGGTGTCCCCAGATGGGCAGCCACGTCTAATGCTAGAATCCTAGCATCCTAGAAGTTAGGCTATTTGGGGTGGGGGGGGGAATGGGGAAAGAGTGTGATAGTCCCATTATTGGCTATTGTTAATCCTGAGCAAAGGCTTCTCATTTACACAAAAATCAGCCACAATACTGACTAAACAATAAGAAAAAAGCAAAATTAATTAGAACTTTCACTCATTATATAACAAAAAAAACGATAATAAAAATTTAACTGTCCACCCTTAAGCATAGACCACATATTCCTCCCAATTCACACAGTATTCTAAGGCAGTGATGGGCAAACTTTTTAAAGAGGGGGCCAGAGGAAAGGAAATGCTCATCTGTCAGTCTCTTCCTAAGGCAACTCTTTCCAAGTTTAATTGTATTGTACCCTACTCATTGTATTCATCAGATTAGGAATAATGTCATGCAGCCGGATAGAACATTTCAGGGGGCCACGTTTGGCCCGGGAGCTGTAGTTTGCCCATCACTGTTCGAGAGGGCATTAAGCACACACACACACACACACACACACACACACACACACACACACACACACACACACAAAGTAGTAAGGCACAACAGCAGTGAAACTTGTATCCAGAGTAACTCATAACTCTAGAGTGCAGGTTTTGATGTTTGTGGTCTCTTTAGAGAACAGTCTTTATTGTATCAGACAAAACCACTGAATTCTGTCCCTCCCCCTGTAAGCTTCAGCTATCTCATGCTGAACTAAGCTGCTTTATTGCTCCTCTTGGACCAGTGAAACAATAGCACGCTCTTTTAGTGCATAGGCATACCTGGCAGGGTGTTAAGACAAAGTCCTGCTCTTTTAGTAAAACATTTCTACATTACACTTCACAAAAGCAGTTCCCATAAATCTGGAATTGATCAAGTTGATCAAGTCTGTTCTTTATAAACTATGATTTTATCTTTTACAAGCTGCAGAGGGCAATAACAGGCAACAGAAGCAAGCTCCTTCCAGCTTTCTCTTCTCTCAAGCTAGAGAACCATGTAGTTTTTTCTCAGACTTTTCTCAGTATAGCAAATATAGAACTTTTCTGGTACCTGGGTGCTTAGCTCCTATGAGCTTCTTTGTATCATCTCATGTTGACTTCTCAAGCTTCTTTGTTTTCTGTGAACAGCTTCTCTCATCATCTATTATATCTTCTTACTGATATTTCATTCAGTTTATTCTCATCTCCTAGCAATGCCTCAGCACAGGGCTTCTCTATGTTTAGTGATCCATCTTTACCTTATGATTAGAAATCTTTTTTTTTATTCTCCTTTCTCTGTACCACTCTAATAGCTCTTATGAAAATCATCACATAGTTCCCCAAAAAAGTTATTTTAGTTAGAAGTTTTCATTTAATAAACATTAAAAAACTTAAAGTATTCATGCTCAAGTCAACTATGAGACAAGAATTATTCACAGCTATTTCATCTCAGAAAGAGAGTTTTGTCTCTTATAAGGTCTACTCTGTTCAGCTTTCTCAGAACTTTCCCTGTTTTACCTCAAGCCTTTTTATCACATGATCTATGCTTTTTCTATGCTGATTTTGTCAGTTTTTCACATTCACACACAAATATTTTTTCTGTATCCTTATATTTATAATACTCAGCAGATGACTGAGATATGCAAACGACTACACACCCTTAATTACTCTGATCCTCGGTTTCTTCATCTGTATAGTGAAAGGGCTGGAACAGAAAGTCTGACTAAGGTTCCTCTGAGCTCAGGAATTCTATGATCTTCTAGAAGTTTAAATACATGAGTACTTTAGTTATCTTGGATTTCATCTTTCCTCCACAAATGCAAATCCAAATCTCTCTATAAATGTTCCACAGTTATTGAAACTTAAAAACTCATGTGCTTATATCACAAAGGTTCTTAACCTGTGTCCACAGACCTCTAAAGTGTCTGTGGGTGGGTAGATTTCAGGAGATCAATGAGCTTAGATGGGAAATTATAAATTATATCTTCATTTTAATATAATTGATTTTTCTTAATTCCATATATTTTATTTCATAATTTTAAAAACATTACTGTGCCCAAAGGCTTCAAAAGACTGCTAAATGAGGTCATGACACAAAATAGGTTAAAAACTCCTATTTTATACACATCCTTGTGAGGATTCTCTTTGAACTCTGACTAGTTCCCAGACAACAGATACAAGTCCATCCATCATTGATCCTATACTCCAAATCATTCTAACTTGATAGAACTTCTCAGAACTTGTAGTCTTCTAGGAGACTTCAAGAACCCAAGGCCACTGCAATACCACAATGAGAAATCAGAAAAATACTTTCCTCTGGAAATGAAATACTGATAAAATTGAGAGCTTTGAATCACCTAGTCATATCGTGTATATCCTTGTTTTAAGGTTTTCTGTTAAAAGAGGCATCCCTATGCCTCCCTTCAAGATCATCTAGCACAACTTCCTTTCTCAAAAGAAGGGTGAGTTAAGTAAGGAATTGCACTTGCCTTGATTTCTTCTCCCCTGAGAAAGCCAAAAGGAATCATAGAAAACTAGGTGGAATGGCAATATTCTTGGCAAGTGGAAAGATTTTTGAGGGGAAGTTATCCTTGTGTAGACATTACTCATTTGGGGGCTGATTAGCCCAATTCTTTAACACAAATTCAAGCTCACAGGTGAGAGCTTCCTTTACTCTGTTCTGTGACTGTGACCTGAACTCTTAATCCTAGTCAATCTCCAATATAATATAATATAATATAATAATGTGGAAGAAAGCAAAGCTCAATGGACCCATCTCCATTGCATAAGAAATAGGATAGGGACTGAAAAATGTGATTTTTATTGGCAAAGGGAATTCCTGGGGGTTAGACTTCCTTCTACCAAGACAGACTGATACCTACTCTACAACTCAAGGTCTTAGAAAGTTGTATAAAAAGGGGCAGTGAGGTAGCTCATGACAATAGGAGGTCCTGGGTTCAAATCTGACCTCAGACTCCTAGATATGTGACTCTGGGCAAGTCACTTCATCCCAATTATCTAGTCCTTACTACTCTTCTACATTGGAATCAGAACTTTGTATCAATTCTGAGAGAGAAGGTAAGGGTTTTTTTTTTAAAGAAAGGGAAGGGAAGGGAAGAGAAGGGAAGGGAAAGGAAGGAAAGGAAATGGAAGGGATGGGAAGGAAAGGGAAGGGAAAGGAAAGGAAGGGAAGGGAAGGGAAAGGAAGGGAAGGGAAGGGAAGGGAAGGGAAGG